>NW_027501295.1:0-74385 GCF_021521415.1 Bidens hawaiensis | reverse complement strand
ACTTGTATATATAATTACTCTACTTGATTCTCATGTTTGGCACATTAATTTCATTTGTACGTTAACTTTCCCCTATATATATATAATTATGCACGATAAAGAAAAGGCTTACTTCTGGAGAAAGGCTTTGTGCGCCATGTTTGTCTTCCCAGTACATTGTACTAACTCTGTATAGTTGTTGTATACTAAGCATCTGCATGCTATCAATTGTTATACCAACAGTAGAATGTGTATAATTAAATATTTAATAAACTACAAAATTTAAGAATTTAAACTTACAGGACACAAATCACGGCTTAATTCAATCAACTTAAGCTTCGGCTTTTGATGAGTAACCTAGCACCAAGATATAAATATGATATCCTCAAATAATTACAAGAATGCTATAAATAAATAAATAACATAGATTGAAACACAATACCAGGAAAGTAATAGCTTGCCTTATGTGCTTGAGCTCATCCCAAGCTGATCCTGCATACTGAGGTTTGACTTCTTGGAAGTCAATAAAAATAATAAAATGATGGAATAGATTAGAGGTGGTGAGTCAGGTCAAATGAAAAGTCAACTTATATTTAACATTTTGGTCAAAATTACCACCTCTAAAGTAAATAGATAGACATGGATAACAACAAGTTACCTCTTCGGTTGCCTTGTAACACCAATGCTCCAATACAGCCAACCCGGACCTAACATATTCTCCATTACTGTAAGAGCAGCATTCCCGTCTCAGTAAAAGGCTGCAAAGATAAACTAACATTAAAAAAGGTAAACTGAAGTTAAAAAACAGAGATCATCATCATCGTACTCAGTAATTGGACATGAGACTGTTAAACAGAGATGAAATATTGAAATATTTATGAACATGAAACCTGTTGAGTAATTGGACATTGATGAAGGCGAAAATCTGTGTGAAGACTTGGCGAATTAAAAACGATGGGACCTATAAAGATGACATATAGTATGAACATTAGGAATGTTTTTAGCAATTGGACTATTGTATTCAGGATTGAATTTATATTACATAATTAGCTTTTAACGTGCTTAACAAGCATCCGATTTTGGTAACAATCCCTTGCCACTGCGCAAGCAAAATCTCTTGGGATGCTGCGTTTGCAAATGTACGAGCTGTCCCTTTTGGCGCACTTGCTCTGGTAATTCTTGGTGCCTGATTTGAACATAAAAAAATAAATAAATGATATTTTCGCCCCCATTTACTTATAAACAGGTCAATTCAGGTTATGTTTGATCTCTGACAGGTTAAATATTAAAAGGCTTACATAAACCTGGTCAAGCGAGTCAACAGAAACCCAAAGTTTGTATAAAGCCTCATAAATTATTTTATTCTAATACTAAATTATATCTGAATAGAATAACTTCTGTACTCACAAAAAGTGTTCATGTCCAACCCCTACCAAAGTTACCTATATCTAGGCTTGTAAATGAACCAACAATTCAGTGAACCATTTGTGAACTATTCAGCGGGAAGTACGCTTATTTAATAAACGAACGGACACGAGCACTTGTCCCATTCGTTTATGTCCGTTGATTTATGTTTGATTGTTTGCTTATATTCGTTACATTCACTTATATCTGGTCAGGATGTTCCTTCGTTTGCATTTGTTTAAATATTCATTCAAATATATTTTACTAATTACTAATACTAGTTTTAATCCATTTTGAATTTCATATTTAAAAACCTTTACTATATATATATATATTTTTACCTTTCGATGTTGAATTTAATGAAAGACTATTTTAGACTTTTTTATTTAATAATGATATACTTTACTATAAAACGATTACAATAAAGTGGCAGGCAAACGGGCAACAAGCTGCGCCGCAACCCCCTTTTGAATAGCAAAACCAATCCTGCTAAAAACGAAGCTATTTTAGACTTTAATCTGGGAATACGATTACTTTTAGTAGGTAGTCATTTATTCTTGTTCATTTACGTTCATTTGTGTTCTTTTATGTTCGTGAACCATTTGTTTATAATTTAGCAAACAAGCATAAACGGACGCATTCACTTAAGTACACGAACGAACACAAACAAGCCTCGTTTAAGTGTTCATGCCTGCTCGAGTTTAGTTAAGGTTAAACGAACGAACACAAGCACGCCTCGTTTGTGTTCATTCGGTTCGTGTACAAGCCTACCCATTTTCTCAAGCCAGCATGTTTCACCACATATAACAGTAAGTACCTGAATACACAACCCAAGCAATGGAGATATTTCTCTTTTTAAGTTATCACGTATCAGCCCATATATTTTTTCAATATGCGCGGTCAACTGCTGCTTAAAAAGCGAAGCCGGGTATTTAGGTTCAACCGAGCGAAAGGAATCGGATCCCCCCATTGAATCACCATCCATTGAAGAAACCGTTAGACCATGAGGACTTCCTCGAAAGCTCTGTAAAACAAAAAAGAAGCATCATGCCTAGAAGTTATTAGAAAGGCCAAAGACTGATCATTCTAGTTAGATGTAACAACCAACCCGAACTCCGTTTCTATTTACCTGGGTCCTCTTCCCGATCTTGATCGATAGTGGCATGAGTCTCCAGACGGGCCACTAGCTTTCAGTGTACGTTCTAACAGCATCAGCAATGTTGAAGCATTGGATAACCAATAAGCTAAAATGTCACTGTTGTCTTGTGTCTTTATTTAAAAAAAGTAGCTTACTTTAGAATATTAGAATATATATACAGATGCAACGATTGATTTAGAATATTATATACCAGTGTACCTCAATAGCTTGGCCTATAGCTTGAGTTATACGATCAAAAATGCTGGTTTTTTCAACTTCAAATGATCGCCATTTCCTTAAACATTTGTATATAATGCAAGCAGCAACGGGTCTGCCTCTAGAAAACCCTAGGCGTTGTGAAATGCATCGAGTGAGCAAATCGTGATATTCAGGTTTGTCATCAAGTGGTTTCTTTAATCTGTCGTCTGAATCCAAGGCTTCTATTGAACGCGGTGAAGAAGAACTATGAATATCCTGGTGCATTTATACAATGAATTAATGAAATACAAAAATGAGCAATAGTTTATAACTTACTAAGAAACCTTTTTCCTCTTCCACACTAAAAATGAAAAAGAAAAAAAGGGTACATGAATAGGCTTGTAAATAAACCGGAGGAACACAAACGGGACATGATCATGGTCTTTCGTTTAACTTTAACTGAACAGACGATCGAACACGATCAAGGTTTTCTTGTTCGTGTTCGTTAATAAAATGAGCGTGTTCATGTTCGTTTGTTAACAGTATAAAAAAACAGTTCATGAACACAAACGAACAAACATAAATGAATGTACGTAAAAGAGCAACCATAAATGAGCATACACGAACAGAGACGAACAAACAAGGCACGTGTTCATGTTCGTTCGTTTAACTAAATGAACAAAAAATTTGTTCAGGTTCATTCATTTGTTATATATAGGAACATAAACGAACTTCCTGCCAAACAGTTCTCAAACAGCTATTGAACAGGCCTATACATGAATTTACTTATTATGATTACCTTAATGGACCTCGATTGTACTTCCTCGAACTTGATTTTTTGCAGCATCGATAATCCAGGTTGGCGATCTTTTGACTCTATATGGGCGAGCTTGTCCTCTAGCCTAATTTCGTAACAAGAATCAGTCAACTGTTGACTTGTTACTACTGAGATAAACTATCCATTATATATCAAAACCAATAAGGTGTACTCTAAATATGAAAGCAGTACACAACAATGATACCTTTCCACAGATTCCTCAAGTTGAAGCACCCGTCTTGAAGTTTCATCTAACTCCAACTGTTTATTTTCACATGATTCCAAAGCTTCACTAAACTTCTTTTCAGAATCATCTGCCCGTTGTCTTTCCCATTCGGATAATATCTACACGTGAATAAATACAGAAAGTAAACAGGTTGAAATTGCCACTTTTAATAACCAATAATACCTTTAAGTTTTTCACTTCAGTAGTTAAACTAGCAATTTTTTCTGTATCTTCCACACGAACTGGAATTTCTTTGACTACTGAGACTTCTTCAATTAGTTTCTGTGAAGACTCACGTTCCTTGATAAGCAAGGCATTTGTTTCATCTAATTTAGTTTGTGTTTCTTGCAGGGAGTCTTGCAATTTTTGAATTTCCTGATCTTTTACTTCTTTTGCCTCTTCAATTGCTTTCTGTAGAGACTCGCATTCATCGATAAGCAAGGCGATTTTTTCATCTAATTTACTCTGTGTCTCTTGCAGGGAGTTCTGCAATTTTTGAATTTCTAAATCTTTTGTTTTGTTCGCTTCTTCAATTGCTTTATGAGCAGAATCACGTTCCTTACGAAGCAAGTCATTTGCTTCATGGACTTCATTCTGCAATATGAGAATCTCCTGATCTTTTGCTTCTTCAATTGCTTTTTCTGCAGAATCACGTTCCTTGGCAAGCAAGGCATCAATTTCATCAACTTTACTAAACAATTTCTGAATTTCTTTGTCTTTTGATTCTTTTATATCTTCAATTGCTTTCTCTGCAGATTCACGTTCCTTGAGAAGCAAGTTATTTGCCTCATCAATCTTACTCTGCATGGATTTCAAGGAATTCTGTAATTCTTGAATCTCTTGATCTTTTGCTTCTATTATTTTCCGTGCAGACTCCTGTTCCTTAACAAGCAAGGCATTTGATTCCTCAACTTCCCTCTGCATGGCTTGCACGGATTTCTTAACCTTCTCAAGTTCCCGATCTTTCGTCTTTTCAACCTCAGTCTTCACATACGTGTTACCATAATTTGTCAGATTGAATACTAGCATTCAATGAGCCATTTAAAGTTCGTTTAGTTAACTGAAAGAACATGAACACATGTCTTGGGATTTTACGTTCGTTTGTGTTTGTTCGCTTAAGTTCATTTGCTTACATATTCATTAATACTCTTTAGGCTCATTACAACTTATTATAGTTTATGTAATTAAAAAATCATTGCAATTTAGTCTAGTTTTATTAATTTTTAGGTCCATCATATTGATGCTCGCTCATCATGTTAAGTTATGCTCATTTGTTTGTGTTCGTTTACATTCATGGACCATCATTCTATACTATTAACGAACGAACATAAGCAAACACATGAACATTCATTTTCTTAAAAAATTAACACGTACAAAAACTCTGTTCGCTTAATTGTTTGTGTCCGGGTAAAGTTAAATGAACCCAACACAAACATGTGTCGTTCGTGTATGTTCAGTTCGTTTACAAGCCAACTATATAAGTTATAACTCTTAATTCTTGCAATAGACTAATACTACCTTCGAGCGTTTTTCTAACTCTAAATGCAACAAAAGATCTTCCACTTGTTTTTCAAGATTATCCTTTGCTTCTTGGAGTGCAATTGTGTCCCTTGCAGCCTGTAAATGAAAATTTAGAGAAAGAAAACATCAATAAATAAAAGTTGATTTACATGAGAAACATTCTTATGATAAAACAGTCTCCCACTAATAACTGCAAACAGACAAAACTGAACTATTATTTGATAATGCATACAAAAGCCGAAACAAACCATTTTTAATCTCCGAAGCTCTTTTCTAGCAAGTCTTCTTTTCCATCTGCATTGAGCAATAACTGCTGCTCGTATCAGTTTCTTATAGTATGAATAATCTCTGTAACCTCGCCAACGGGCCTACAATTAAAAACTTGTATTAATATCAACCGTAAAGGTATATAATCATTCGCATGTAGAGGTGGAAACTGAATTCCATTGAGCTATCAAACGGGTCAGATACGTCTACTCGTTTATGTTTTATCTTTTAACAGGTCAATCATCTAAAACAGGTTGAAAGTCGAAAAGTGTCTTTTTAATGCATAAAACCTACTTAATATAAAAGACTAGATTATTATTTTTCTTAATCATATTTGAGACGCTAAGCATTTATCAAAAAATAAATTTCTGGAAAGAAAAACGTGTCTTGGGTCAACACAACCTTGACCCAACCCGTCAACCAACCTGTCAAGAAGTATTATTGCAGAACAGAACATTCTATATCATTTTAATCAGAAAACTAGATTATTATAAAGAACAATTATAATTATTAACATATTTGACAAAGCAAATAACTGTCAAAAGATTATATTTTTCGGGAAAAAGGTGTTTTGCTCAACGAGACCCGACCCTATCTGTTACCCAAGCTGCCCAAAAAGTAATTTAGTACATAAAACCTCATGAATCATTTTATTCAAAAAAATAGCTTATATCGAAATAAATAATTTTGTTAATACTTAACTCGTTGATTGCTTATCAAATTTTCAAAATTTGGACAAAAGGTTCTTACTTGTAAAAGAATTGCTGCCTTGTTTTGTTGTCGGGTTCTGAATTTTCTACCAGCAACCATTGAACGAAGACGGGCCTGGAAGACTACTACTGACAGCTTAAGTTTGTTATAGATCTTCCTTGATAAGTATCGCCGATAATTTGTTTGTATTTTTAATGAAGCAACATTCATTTGCTTGTGTAGATACAATTTACAAGCAAGCTTTCCTGGTGGACATCACACCACAAAGGCAGTTATTGAATGAAGTGAAATTATATACAATATAATTGAAAAGGATGTACAAATGCAACTTAAAGCAAAACCTCCTAATTCACTCTATTAAGATTTAGTTAATTATTGAAATAATATTGCGTTTAGATCAAAAGTACTGCATTAGTTATTCATATTATAAAGACACTTAAAAAATGGACAATGAGTGTTTGTGGGTCAACCCAATCTGACCCAACATATACTAAAAACAACATCTTTTTAGCTGAATCCATTTGACCTGTTACCCTGCCCACCTTGCAAATTGCCACCTCTAAGGTGTATTGTGTAACAGAGGTGGGGAATTTTGACACGTTTACTTATAAATGGGTGGATTTTTTGGTTGTGCTTTTATCTCAAACGGGCCGAATTAAAAAACATAGCTAAATGGAGAGCGGGTCAAATGGGTTACAAGTATTCCCAAATTGATTATTTTAGGACATTATTTTTCGGCCCAAAATTTTCACCCATTGGGAAAACCAATACTGAACCGTTTTCAGAAACCCAAAAATCAATTTTTTGGTTTTTGGCTCGGTTTGAGCCTAAAACCAACCCATGCAGACCCCTATAGTTAACACATAAAACCCCCTACTTTACTCAAAGATTTAGATTATTATTGTAATAATATTGCTTCTTAATCATAATTAAACCATTATTATTTATCAATAAATACAGATGTACAAAAAGGATTTTGTGGTTCGGCCCAACCCGTACTAAATACGAACTCTTTCACCCAAACTTGTTTTGACAAGTTACCCAACCCACCCGACCCATTAACATTTAATGTAAAAAAGTCTTCTAGAAAGTCAACCTCTGCAGAAAGATTGCCAAACTATAGCAGATTTCCTCAAAGCAAGAAAACGTTTTCTAGCAATGTGAGCTCTTATCTTTCTTTGAATATGTTTGGCTTCACTGCCAAGATTTTGTGCTTTCCGTGCATCCAATTCAGCCATCTGACCAGCTCTAAGAAAAACTTTGGTTTTTCCAATCTGTCAAATTATTTAAATACTTTATTTAAAGCATTGAAATGCAAACAGCAGATAGAATAAACATATTATAATATCTATGTTACACAAATACATATGAACAAAGACTTTTAATACCTGAGACCCCTGAAGCCCTGCCTTGTCCAGGATCTTTTTACATGCATCCTTTGCATCGAGACTATAAAATCCAACTTTAAAATTAGAGCATGACGTCATTAATAAACTTGTTAAAAGTCAATGTATGTTACTTACTTTTTTTTATTAACCTCTGGAGCAAGAATGCTAAATCGGTTAACAAAATCAGCAAAACTCTTGCGAGTAGGATAGCCAGCACAGCTGATGCGAATTGCTTCAAGAACCCCCTTAGTAAAGAGCAGATAAAACTTATTAAGTTCTTTGAAATATCAGAGAAAATATGTCTCCTCTATATTTTTGCACAGTACTCACCCCACATCGTAACTGTTGCATGATGTTAACGTTTTCAAAAATAGCAGGTTTAAGAACATTATTTGGCTTCACACATCTAATATAGCGAGGTTGTGTGCAATTTAAGGTTTCCATCAACTGCTGAAGTTGTAGCTGCATGCATTGAAAATAAAATCAAATCAAATTACAGATATAGATATATGATAATTACAAGTGCCTTTTTATTTTATAAAAGAACTTACCTTGAAGCTAGATCCAATTGATGAGAATTTAGAAGATTTATTTGAAGATTTACTGTCATCGGGCAATGGAGGGAAAAGACCAGACACAAAAAAACATTTGGAAGCTGTCAACATATCTTGATGTTCAGGAACAACATAATCTTTGTTTTTGTCTAGAAATTGCTCAGATTGGTATTGAACCTGGAAGATAAATAAACACACAAACTTGTAATACGTGCAAACATAAGAGGCTTTCTAATGTAAAATAAACTGAATGTTAACAGTAATTATTAAAATTACCTCTCCTGCATAATGAGCGATTGTGAAACCAGTGCGCGACAACTTTGGTTTAAAGAATCTTGGATGAGATCTAAATGTCTGATAAAGCTTCTGTGAGAATGTTTCGTGAGTCGACCTTGGAAACATACTGGAAACAGAATGCGTGTCACAAATGAAAAGATGCATAACGCAGACAAAAACAGCGCAGACAAAAAAATACCATGCTTCATCAAGTAGAGCAATTATCCCACCAGGTTTCTGCAATCATAGTTCAAAAAATAATTCAATATTTAAGTCATCATTGCAATGCAACATTTACCATTATAAAGTTTGACAGGCTTTATAAAATCACACGTATTAACAATACGATTAAAGTACCTTTTCAATAAGATCTAGAACATCCTTATTGTCTATAAACTCTATGTAGCTCCAGTCAATTTCTTCTTTGGTATATTCCTCTTGCTCCGTCTTGAACACGTGCTGTATAATAATAATACAAATAAATATAGCGGGAATAATGATAATAATATTAAAAATGCGTTCAGCAAAATTATCAATGACAATGTCAAAACACCAAAAGTCAGACCTGGTTGAAATGTTGTTGCAGCTTCTCATTGGTGTAATTAATACAAAATTGTTCAAAACTGCACAATACATACATGGTTACAATTGGTTTGGATCAAGTCATAAAGAAAGCAGTTACATTGATGATTATTTCAGCACATAGGACTAACCTATTGGATTTAAAGCTTTCAAAACCATAGATGTCAAGAACCCCAATCAGATATGTTGAATTGTGATCTTGCCCAATAGACACATTAATCTTTTCCACTAGCCTGCATATATGAATAACAATCATGTACGTTTAAAACTACTGAAGTACCTATTTCTACTTGTTGGTTTAGTGGCTCAAATGAGTAAAATAATTATTAAAATACTAACAAGAAAAAAAGGTGAAATGGATCAAAAGTTTCCCTGAGTATACATGTATTGTATACAACCTCTTAAGAACTTTATTCAAACAATTAGATTGCTAATGTAGTAATACAGTTTTAAGTGCTCCTATTAACTATTCATAAAAAATTATATAATTTGAAAAAAAAGGTTCATACGTAAATGTGACCCTGACCATTTTGACCCAATACTCAAACCGCCCATTTGTCGCATCTAGTAAGATAATCCTCAATTACCAGTCAAATAGGCGTGAGTATAATGTCTTAGCCAGACCATCTCTACTAACAATTGCACCCTCAGGATCAAGACTTCTTTTGATAACTTCTTCAGGAGTAACCATCACACGCTTTAGTAGAGCATCTTCCAATTCTTGAATATCACACCTAAGAATTATGAAAACAAATTCAGAGTCGCGCGCACATATATGAATAAAGAGGTGGCAAATCGGACTTATTTGGTTGCCAAACAGGTTAAAAGATGCCGAAAGTGTATTTTTTATGCATAAAACCCTAGAAAACTTCTTACTTTTGGATTAAAAAATCATTAGTTAATCAGACCGGAACCGTTTTGCCAGCTACAGAAAATGAGAAAGAACAAAGATATCAAAACTATAAACGCACAATAGCAACTCTGCAGTCGTCTGAAGATGGAATTTGGATTTGTCATCTTTTAGAACTGATGAATCAACTTCTTTCCCTTTGGAAAATTCAATATTACCAAGATGGAGAACTGAAGCCAGAACTCTGAAAATTGCATCCTGGAATAAGTGAGCATGTTATTGCAGTTATGTTACATATTAATCATCATTAAGCAAACCAAGATGAAGTACTATAACCTGTTCCTTTTCATTCACTCCAACAACATCCATGGCTCTCCTAGTAGCAAGATACTCATGGGAATTGTTTACACCATCAAGCTCGAAGCATTTGGATTGGTTAAGATATCGAAAGGATCTTGGATCTCCCAGTTTATATTTCTTAATTTCCTGAATATGTTGAAAAATAGTCAAGATTTCGTTAATAGCCAAAGCCTTAATCATTGAATGTGTGATTCATGTCAAATAGAGCTGGTAATTTCGACCCGTTTCCTTATAAAACGGGTCAAACTATTATTTATTTGCTAAATGGGAAAAGGGTGGCAAGATTGTAATGAAAACAACCTCGGGAGGTGCTGCACAGAGAAGATAAAAACAATGATAGTTGCGTTCAGGATCTGAAATTTGGCAAACACGAGATTTCTCAAGAAGGTATGTTCTAATGGCTGCTCCAGATATCCGTGCTTGTTTATCGAACTGAATCTCAACAAATTTACCAAAACGGCTGCAATCAAAAACATTATAAATGTAAGGAATTGCAGCAAAGGCGTTTAGGTTTCTATTAACTCATTCGATAATGTAACAGTGTTGCACCTGGAGTTGTTATTTCTAACAGTTTTGGCATTGCCAAAGGCTTCCAGAACTGGATTTGACTGCATTACATTATGCTATAAGTTAACAACCTATAAGATTCGTTTCTCAAATGAATCAAGTTATTTGAAATTTTACTTCCAGCATTTGTTGTTCAACACTTCGTCCTTCGGTGCCTTTACGACCACCCAAATAGGCAAGATACCGCATAAGCATTTTAGTGGTCTCGGTTTTACCAGCCCCACTTTCTCCACTGACCAATATCGAGTTGCTTTTTCTTTCATTAACCATTGCCCTGATATATCAAAAATAAGAAAGTTTTTAATCACCTATATAAATAATTAAATATGTACTAGAAGTGCCAAAACACAGGTTGTGGGTAACATGGCAAAGTGAGTCCGGGTCAAAATGTTGAGTTTACGTGTGCGATTGGGTCAGCCGTGCCAACTTTCTTGTCCATCTTTTTAAAGTTTTGTAAATAAATAATGTGTTTGTAATGCCAACTTTGCCCTTATTTAAATTATCCATTATTTCTTAAAAAAAAATATTTCCCAATTATAGCAAGGATGGTATTAGTAGAGAGAAAATTTTAAGAGATTATTAATATCAACTAACATTTATAAACAGAAATATGAGTCTAATATATACTTCTTTAACATGCGCCCTTTACGACACATGTTAGAAAAAACCATAGCTGTAATTTCTTTTAAATAATATAATTTAGGAAATTGTAAGCATTTGAATACAGCACATGACCCATATAACAACTAATATCATGTTATACCCATTTGACCCGTTACCAATATTTCACAACCCATATTGACCCGTTTCAGTTTGATATTCCACCTCTAATACGTACAATAGAGAATAAACAAGAGAATAACCTAAAAGCAGAATCTGCAATTGCAAAAACATGAGGATCTAACTCCCCCAATGCCGCTCCTTTGTACCGATCCATCATTTTCGCATCATACAGGTGGGGCAAACTTTTAAATGGGTTAACAGCAATTAGGATATTGCCAGTATATGTCTGTCATATGTCAGAATACGATATAATATTATGACACAGCCTCCCATAGCTGCAGTAGTTAATGGTTTTCTCTCACCAAAATGAAAATAACAATACAGAAAACAGTTAACAGAAGTTAGATATCTTCTTACATATATTTCATTGAGTTGATATCTAGTAGACAGATTTTGCAACACTCCAGGTTCATGCAGATAAGAAAGCTTGGTCATGTCATCAACTCCACCAGGAGGAGCTTCCACATCTTTAGAATAAATTTTTGATAAACTTGCAATAACCTTCGATTATGAAAAAAAGAAAATGCAAATTGAAAGTTAACTCAGAGCACAAAACTTAAAGCAGTGTTTTATTTTTGACATAATAGAATATCAACTTACTTTTTTCCCATCAGTAGTTCGGATCTCTGCAGTGTCTCCTTTAATCTTTGAAACTTCTCCATCTATCCAAGCAACTGATGGGTCTTCAACCCACACCTGGGAACCTTCAATAATATTTGTCATAGCACCCTGCAAATAAATTCAAAATTCCATAAGTTACCAAAGTGTAAATCAACGACTAAATCATGATTAAAGAGTGTATTATCATAATCACATATCAGCAAAGCTGCAAAAGAATAAAAGCAATTCAATATGATAGTGACCCAAGCCCTAATTTGGTCTACTTGGATATGGCTACACTTTTGACCACAAAATAGAGTGATCATTATGATTCTTCTAGTGTCCTACTATTCAAGTTCTTGTTTGTGAATATCAGAATGACTGATAATAATATATCAAAATCTGTAGCACTCTTAAGGTTCACAGTTTGGACCATTTCTTCTTTTTCTTTGGAGTTTTCCACCAAACAGTGTTACCTTTTATAAACCATAAGAATGATGAACCATATGATTATGCAGCAGAACATTCAAACGGATAGCAAGGCGGAATCATGCATCTGATTACAGAATAACAACTTGAGACTAATGTTTACAATTTGTGGTTATTCAATGGTTCAATCCAATACAATATATAACTACTAACAAAAAAATGTTAGACCTAAACTAATACCACAATTCTTCACTTGAATGTCCAATACAAACAGGAAGTCTTATGTACAATCACATATAAGCAAAAGAATGAAACATGATACGGAGTAAGTTTTGTAATGATAGTGACCTGGGTAGGCTACACTTTTGACCACAAAACAAAGTCTGTAATCATCATGATTCTTCTAGTGTCCTACTTTTCATGTTCTCTTTTGTGAATATTAGAGTGATTGAAACTAATATACCAAAATCTATGAAACTATTAAGGCTTTGGTGTAGACCATTTCTTCTTTTTCCTTGGCATATTCCACCAAACTATGTTACCTTTTATCAAACATAAGAATGATGGACCATACGATATATGATCATTTCATGAAATGTGATGAATAATGTAGCTGAATTTCAGCAGCAAGTACATCCAACCCATGTCAAGTTTTAAACCGAATAACTAGAATCCCTAAAACCTCTAACCTATCCCCAATCATCCACAGGTAGAATCATGTATGTAATAATTGGAAAAACCTCCATTATTGAAGATTAATAAACTCTTCTAGCAATACTGAAGTGTTAAGCTTCATATAAAAGTAAAGTAAATATAAACAAAAACCTAACCTACAATATTGCAGTACTTAAATAATTGAATCCCATGCAATCTATCACTACTACTAACACCAGAATTATAACACTCGAATGACGGACCATATGATAAATCATATATGACTATGTAATGAAATATGATAAATGATGCAGCTAAGTAGCCTAAGTTTCAGCAGCAGGACATCCAAAATGATATCAAGCTTAAGCACAGGTTACAATTAACTTCCATACAGGTTTCTAAACTGAATAACCGGAGTCCCCTAAAACCTCCAATCTATCCCCAATCATCCACAGGTAGAATCATGCCTATTATAATTAAAAAAAAACAACTAGAGATTAATGTTCTATAATAAAACCTTACGGCAATACTGAATTGTTAAACCTAATTTACAATATTGCAGTTCTTAAACAGTTAAACCTAATGCAATCCTATTAAATCAACTACAATATATGCACTTAAAACAACATGATGATAATAATAATATAATCTTCAACAACAGTTAATGAGAAGCAAACATTAACATACCACAGATTAATATGAAACTCCTCCATCAAGCTTCCATCAATTGATTCCTTCACTGTAACTCACTCATGAGCTTCCAAAACCCTAAGTTCCTCAATTCCACGTATAAAACCCTAATTTCTTCAATTCGTCGTCAATTCGACGAATAATTACAATTATAAGCGTTGATCCGATTATCCGAACGCCTAAAATCATCAACGATCATCCAATTTGTTCACATTACAATCAATTAATCCGCGTTTTCTCGAATTGTTAGGAAACCTAACGAAACGATGATGATGATAATAATAATAATAATAATAATAATAATAAACGGTGATATGACACGTAGACGACGGTGGCGAGTGGATGAGTGAGCCGTTGATCGGAGATTGATCAAACCGGTTTGATGTTTGATGCATTGGTGTAAGAAAACGCGGGAGATTCGCAGCTGATTTCAGTTTGTTGTGGCTATGGATATTCAATGTATTGTTGGTTAACAAAAGAGATCCCTTGACTTTTATCTTTTGACATATTATGTTTCAACATAAGCTGGGCTATTCACGAGCCGAGCCGAGCTGAGCGATAACGGTGCAAACGAGCCGATCTGCTTGCGAGTTACTTAAGATCGACTCGTTAAAAATCTCGAAGCTTAATCGAGCATGAGCCCGAGCTCAAGCCTAAAAGTAAGCTCGTTTAATAAATAAGCATGAGCTTCACTTATCGAGCTAGAGCCGGCTCGCGAGCCAGTCATTTATATAATTTTTTAAAATATATATTTAACAATTATTAATTAATATATATAATGTTATGAAAAATTAATAAAAATAACTAAAAAATATATTATTTTATATATACAATTATAAAAGAAAAATATATAAAAATAAGTATATTTATATACAAAATAATTGTTAAATAGTAAATGATTCGAACTCGAGCTTGAAAATCTACTCACTAGCCGAGCTCGAGCTTTGAAAATATAGCTCGAAACGAGCCAAGCTCGAGCTCTATGTAAGTAAAACGAGCAACCTCGAGCCTAGTCGAGCTTGGCCTTGGCTCGCTCATTTGCACTCCTATCGCGAGTGAAGGCTTGCTTGGCTCGTTTACAACCAGATCGAACCGAACGGCTGAAATTTGAACTCGATCCAAAATCAAAACGAGCCAAAATCGAATCAAGCGATTTTTGAGCATTATTTATTTCTTTTTCACTTTGCAATTTTCAACAAGAAACAAGTTTGAAGATTGTAAATAATAAATTATGTAAAGAAATTAATATGATTTAGACACACGTGTAATATGCTGTAAATTTTTAAGAGAAGAAAGTTTGAGGTGAGATATGATAAACATGTAAAAAAACTTATATTATCTTGAAAAACTTGAAGTAAACAAATGAAACTATAAAATTGACGGAATATGAAAATTTAAAAAGGTTAAAAAGTTGTATACTTGTATTTATGTGTGTTGTCTATATATGTGTTCATATATAATTATATATAAAATAAATTAAAAATATTCAAGTCTAGCAAAGCGACTCGTTTACAATCGAGCGAAAAAAGAGCGAATATTTTCACAACAATTTATGAGTGAACGCTGGGCGATATGGACAACCCTAACATAAGCAAATTCATATAATGATCAGTTTATTTGAATCGAGTTATTGTTCGAACTGAATTTTGAATTAGGCTTTGGATCGAATTTGAATGATGTGTAAATTTTTTATAACGAAATGTGGTTTTTAATCAACGTGAATTCGAATAAGTTTATTTGAATTGGGTTTTCAAATCGAGTTGGAGTTCGGTTTTCAGATTTGAATAACGTGAATAAATAGAAAAATGATGTGATGTGATGATAACTTAGATGCTTTGTAAGTTACAAAGGTTCAAACTTGTGATATTTTTGCTTAACTCAGGATTTATATGTTTGTTTAACTTAGGTTATTTTGTTTAAATTTCAATCATGTTTGTTTAAACTTGGATGCTTGTTTATGATGATTAATGTTTAAACTTGGTTGTTTTGTTGATAGTTTAAACACTTTGAAGGGGTCTTGGTCCCTTGCACATTTACAATTTAGGCATACACAGGCAAATGTGCAAATGGTTTGTGTTGTATATTGCTACCTTTTTGGTGTGTACACAGTACATATTATGTATACATACGCGTGCTTATGGTGACATTGTATTGTCTATATAACATTGTATAGCATGCCATGATCGTCGTCAACAGTCTAACGTATGCCTGCTTGACGATATATATCCCGTGTACATAACTATAAATATCAAACAAAACGCGACTCATAAAACACTACTGATCTGTATTCACACTCCTGTAGACCTTATTACAACATGAACAAGCTAGAGCTTGGAAGACACCTTAAAAAGTCAAATGATGTCAAAACAAAACGTTGGCCAATGTCAACACTCACTAATCAAGTCCCTGCTATGGTAAGCTTTCCTTTCTTTTGTGGGTGGTTTCCAATACCTTCAGTAGAACTAGTGCTTATGTGCTCTTTAGGCATTGACCATCTTGTTGGACCGCTAATGGAACTGTCCCCAAAGACGGGTGGCGCTAATCCAGACCCTTCACCGTCGAGACTGGTCCCACTGGTTCCACTTGGCACGATGCCAGTCTGGCTCTGTAAGGCATGTTGGTTTACCGAAGAAAATGGTGACTGCGGACCGAACCCTGTAGGTGATTGTGTCATCATATGGGACTGTGGGACCATGTGTTGAGATTGCATTTGCATTTGTTGTTGCATGGTGTTTGTGTATGGCTGCATTATCATATTTAGAGTGTTACAACTTACAACTATTATATATGAATATATATGTATAAATATAGTAACTACAATATTGTTTATTTGTTTTGTAACATATATAGTTTTAGATTATTACCTGAAGACGTATAGGCGATTGCTTCGGTTGACAATCAGCTATTGCAGCCAAGTACATGAGGTTGTGTTGTAGCCTAGTTTGGTTTCTGAACAAAAGTAGGAAAGTGTTATACAATATTTAAACGTGTGGGCCGGTTGGGTTGACACGCAAACACTTTCTCTATCTTTATGTTTTTTTGGTAATCAATGTAATGAATATGATTATAAAAACTATAATATTATGTACAATAATTTGTATGTATATTAACAAAAGAAAATGGTCTATTTTAACTTGTTTACTTATGAACAACATGGTCATAGTGTATTTTAAATGTATAAAACTTAAAATCTTCTAAATCATTTTAATAAAAGCAACTTTAACTTATTTACTCATAAACATGGTCATATATAGTGTAGCTTTAATGCATAAAACCATCAAAATCATTTTTAAAAAATTGAAATTGCGTAAACATAACACGCTAAAAATTTTATTAAAAAATGGACAGAAAGTGTTTTTAGTCAACTAGCATACGCCAAAGAGACTCACTTTGACATGTTATGAACCTAATCCGCTCGTTTTGTCACATCTAAGGCCAGTCATAAACATTAAGAGAGTATCTCTGAATCAGTAAGAGGTATATCGAGTACGTTTGGTTCAGTTAAAATAAAATACACATCCTAATAGTTCATGAAGCCGCTAATAATTAATGTGCAAGTTTGAGAAACATACTGATCCATTATTCAGATGCTATCTTTTAATCGGTCAGGTGCTAAAATTGACGTACAAGGTTGCCAAACAGACCCTAAAGCAGTTAGAATATATACATAAAAGGAAAAAAGTACACTCACTCTGCACATTCACTGAATTTCCCAGTACTTTGATTCTCCAGAATGTTCAAGATCAATGCTTTGTTTTCATCCAAATACTACACATACAAATATTGGTTGTATATATACTTAAAGTCTGTTGATTTGCATATATTAAAACAAAATAACATAAAATAAAATAAAATAAGCCACAAGAAACAAGAGATTAAAGACCTGTTGGATGTGATCAGTAGTCACACAAGTACTGGTGTTGTTGAAGGCACCTGTATGTTGTTGCTGCTGCTGCTGCTGCTGCTGCATCATCTGGTGCATGAGTTGTTGCTGCATGTTTGTATCTGTGTAAGATCTGAACTATCTTCTGCTCTTCTGCAACAAACTTATTTAAAACTTTTATCAAAGTGAAAAAGCTTATTATTATTCACCTGAGAGATCAGTAGTCCTTAAAATTTGTTGATGTTTTTATTTCTGGTTACAAAGGTAGGTTTTGAGTGTTCTAAAAGTGGTAGCATCTTGTGATATTATTTAAAGAATGTTATTTATTTTAGTACTTATTATTAATATTAATTGTATTGTACCTTATCTTGGGATTCTCCCTCACTCTATTCTATGTCACAACTCTATCTATAAATTTTAACATGATCTGCATGCATGCACCCACTCACCACATTTCATGATTCAATCATATTATCATATGTGGCATTTTCTTAAAAAAGATGTTACATCATATAGAATATTATAGAATATATAACTTAGTTACATTAAAAGAAAAAATCACCATAATAGTCATATTAACTAAAATGCTAGACAAAAATTTAAGAGAAATGGTGGCATCAAAGAGGATGGCGCGGTAGGAGATGTATGTTTTTGGTGTTTTTTGTGACGCAAAAGAGCTGGCACTGGAGAATTAAACAGCGAAACAAGAGAAGATGGTGCAAGAGGTGATGTAGTGCATAATGTAGCGCAGAAGAAAGAAACTTTTTTTTTTACCAAATGGCGCAGGAAGTGAATGGTTGGTGTAGGAGTTGATTTGTTGACACCGTAAAAAAAAGTCGACAAATATTTTCATAATTTATAAGAGAATGACCTATTTTTATAATTTCTTTGGTTTATATGACAATCTTGATGATTTTCCTGTATTAAAAGTGATTATATAATCATTAAAATATACATCAAAATCGCTCTAGTACTTATTTATTACCGCAACCTATATTGTTCTTATGTAAGACTTTGGAGCTGATGGTCTATTTGAAACAACATTTATATCTTTTGAATGAAGGTATAATTTAATTATATCTTACTCTTCCCAGACTCTGTTAATACTATTGCTATTGACGAGATTTTACCGAATATGATTGATTGATTAATCTGATGTGTGATTATTATCATATGATCATGTTCAAGGATATAAAGGATCGATATAAACACATTTAGTCATGTAATTAGATTCAAAACTTTTGTAATATCCTTTGATAATATATTTGGATGATTGATTGTATATTATATAATATTATATTATAAGAGCTAGAATATTATTGAAGGTGGGACTAAGAATATAAAGAAAGATGGGGAGTCACGTGAATGCATTGTACGTGTCATGGGGGGAAATACGAGGGTTCTTCACCTCGTAACACATACTTGCTACGTATGCATTTAAAGTGACAATTTTTTTAATGTTTTCATTATTTTGTCGCCGAGGAATCATCATCGTGTATTAGCGATATATACGAGTATGTTTGTTTGAGATTAAAATTAAAAAGTATACATTTTAATGATGTAATGATGTTTAAATTAATAAAAGGAAACCATAGCTAACGATTAATAGAACAAAATGTCAAAATCAAATAAAACATAAGCAAAAGTTTTCTTAAGAGTTGTCATACAATGTTTTTCTGACTGCTGATAATATCTGGTCAGGCTAAAAAGAAGTGCACAGAAAGATATATCACTGTAAAGATTTGCATAGCATGATAGTTTCAGGTTATCTGTGACCAGGTGTGTCATCAGCTTATATATGTATATCAGTATATATACCTTTCTTTTATAATAATAGTTGGCAATATTAATGTTCCATCAATAATGTTGGTTAAGATAAATTAATTAATTATAGTGATATATAAGCGGAAATTAATTAACAAATTTTAAACGTTCTTAGTATTAGGCATAAGCGAGAATGATGTTTCTGATAGAACGTTGGTTATGCTCAGTGACGGACCCGGAAATTATTTTCTTAGGGGCGACGTCGGGACTTAACACTAAGTTTAAGGGGGGCGGTCAGGATTTTCACTTACAAATAACACTAAAAAAAATTTAAGGTGGGCGACAGCCCCCTTAGTTTCTTAATAGGTCCGCCCCTGGTTATGCTGGTTAGCTAGGCATGTGTTTTGGTTTAATTAAAAGTTGTTAGCATCATGTCACGGGTTGTCATGTAGAAATTGTACTTTTACTTACGTATACCATTTAACAAGTGTGTTAGGCCATGTGTAGTGGAGGGGCTACAATTGGGGGCGAATTGTGACACGTGACGCCCAATCAGCAAAGGGTGTGGTATAGGGGCTACAAGTTGGGCTCACAGTGTTTTTTTTATTATTTTTTTAATAATTAAACTAATTAAATAAAAACCAATTTATTTACATAATTAAATAAATAAATGCTCTTCCACCACTTGTCGATGAATCTGATGAATTCTTCGACTCTCGTTGATTAATTGATCCCAAATCTAGGCAGAGTTCGTGAAAACCGGAGAACTCATTGAGTTTGAAGAAGTACGAAAATAATAAAAATGATTGGTATTTTTATGTTTGGGTTTGTGTATGATAGGGTGAAAATGATTTAATTAATTTGATATTTATATTAAGTTTTTAATTTAATTTTTTTATATAGTCGTTACCCCTAACGGTAACATTATTATTATTATTCAACTCTCGCCGGCGATAAGTTAACCCTGCCCCCGCCCCAAATCGCTTGGGGGCGGTGTTTGCGCCCTTCCTCACCCCAATCGCCCCTAACCTTCGCCCACTAAGTTTGGCCTTATGGTTTAAGTAAAATAAATACGCCCATGTACGTCATGAATTGTTTAACGATGGACTTTAGTTACTAATTTGATTCACTTTGTATCGTTTTATATTTTTGTATGAATAATATATTGATTAACTTTGTATCATATATATTAACTTAGGCAAATATTTTCACTTTTATTAATAACCAAAACAAAACAATGAGACATATAGCTAGTTAGCTACTACATACGTCTACGGAAAAAAAAATTTAAGTAATTTCTTATAATAGAAAAGGTATTTGTGTCAAGGATCATTTGAATAATTATAAAAGGGATGTGATCTTCATACACCATCTATATGGTGATATACATCCTATACATATACAGTTTATAGGGTTATACGGGGGTATAGTTGTTATGCATGACTGACAAGTGTACGAAGAAGACACAAAAGACTTTTTGTGTCATATACGGACCGTATAGGTCTTCAATAGCTTAGGGACTACATGACTCGTATAGGCCTATGTAAGCTGTATAAGTAAAAAAAATGGTATATGAAGATCCAAGATGGCGTATAAAGATCTCATGCCTAATAAAATTCATTAGTACTGTTAAATTCTGACATCACCATAGCCCACTTTGTTTTCTCGCTCCTTGCTCGCGGAGCGGCATACCGAAAAAAAGATAGGATTTGAATCGATGACTTAAGCCCTTGCGCTATTCCCCCCTGATCGCATCGTAGATAGCAGTCAGAGTCAGTACGCTTTCTATTCTCTTTATATTATATATGAAAATAGATAAGAAAAGAGGGCTGCCGAGGCCCGGAACTTCTCCGAGAGGTTCCTTTCAATACTCTGCGCACAGAAGCGATATCGAACATCACTTATTGTCATTTCTCAATTGATGATACTTCATTTAGCTACTTAATAAGATAAGAAGATCCAAAAAAAGATCAAATAACGGAAGAATTGTATTACATTGGTCAAAATGTTTATAACTTCAAGATGCAAATCAAGGAACAAGACCTATGGTGTGATTTTAGATATCTAGCCAGCTGAACTAATTAGAATGGGTTATAAAACCGGTTTTTTGTTTTTTTAAATAACAATTTTCTTGTGTTTAGGTCAGTGTACTCTGGCCAAATTATGTTATTTTAACGAGGCTTACACTAGCTTCAGAGTTTGATTTATGCATTCACTCAAAAAACTAACTATATACCGCCGGCTACCAGCCCACATACGAGCCAATTAGTGTTTGATCTATCAATCATTCATCGCAATTCACTGATCATGATAAAAGTCACACACGTCAAACTATTTTTATATATTTTATTTATGATATATGTAACCTATATGTAAAAGTTGCACCTTTAAAATAATTAACATGATATTCTTTACAATATAGTTGATTAAATAAATGTTATAAATGCATTTATTTTCAAACGTGAGTGATGCAAACTTGAACCAAGAGACACGACACAAGACGACTTCAGCTACTTAAGGAATAGTCGTTAGTTATCCACTAAGGAAGTAACCCATGAAACCATGTCGTGTTGATCCTTGACTAACAAGCAAACTCCGTATGGGCAATTGGGCGACAATAGTTTCTTGTATCCTGTTTTTTAATTGTTGAAAAGTTTTTATTTTATTTTATTAATTAGTTTCTTCAAAAGTTAAACTAGTTTGACATGTTATCAAAAAAGCATAATTTGTCATGCCTCTCACAAAGGTAAACATCATCACATATTCACATACCGATGTTTTAATAGCAATAATCGTTTCTCGCTCTCCAAATTACCCAACTACATGTGGTAGCAATAATCGCATTGGCCATCTTTTTTGTTCTCCTTCGTTAACTTTATTGTTGAAAATACTCGAATCAACTATCAAACCAACCATCTAATATATCTACTGATCAGACCAACTAGCTTTAAAATATCGAATGAAGTGATAATATTTTTTATAATTTTATTAGTTGTTTTAATTATAAACAAATGAGTAAAAACACATGTATAACCAAGCAATGGTGAAGCTTGACTCGATATAGGCCCTTTAGAAGCTTTACCCTTGTAAACTATAAGCCGAATATTCAATTGTGTTTTTTACTGGTATAACAAACGAAACTGAAAATGTGTAATTCACAAACCAAATTTTGTATTGATTATGGTGGCACAACACCAGATCGGTACTGGTGGTGCTGGAATATCAAAGAAATACCGACAACGACTCACATAAAAATGAATATTGATAACAAAAAGGTGTTCAGTCGAGATGAATATTGGTAAATATACATATCATTTTTTATAAAAATACATATATATATTTTTAAATTTCGGGTCTGGTGGGGTGTCAGGCCAGGGGCCATCAACCACCCAGCCCAACCCTAAGGCCGGCTATGAGGCAGAGCCTGATGATCGACCAACCTAGCCCGACACCCTGATATACCTGAATTTTTATTATTTATTAAATTATAAATATTTTTTTGAAAAAAAATATATGTATTAATTATGTTTAAACCTAATCACTCAATTAATTTAAGTCCCAATTTTTTTTGTATTTGGCCCAAAAAATATTTCATGATTTTCGAAGACTCGAAGACGGTCCTGCCACAATAAAACCGAGTAACCGACAATGTACACGTAAACAAAATATAAGAATCAGATGGCACACTATGTATTGAAAGAACTAAATAGAGTTCAAAAGTATTCAATTGGACTGATGCGTGTTATAAAGGATAGTTTTCTAATACCTCTTTCGTACTACGTCAATAAGAACACATTTCTTCTAGCTATTACTTTTGATACCGTGTATGTCATAAAAAATAAATCTTTGAATTGCAAGTTGAATAGATTTTCTACATTTGAGACCCATTCAATTTGAAAAACCAAAACAGCATTTTTATTTGAATTTTCTTTTAATAATGACTAAAAACATAACAATTTATTGATTTAGATCCACCAACTTTTAATTATATTTTACCAAATAATATACATTTAATTATTTTTTCTGTAGTTAATTACAAAAGTTGTTACACTATAATAAAAGACCAAATTTAAGGTTGCATATTCAAGAGAAATAAACTAATAAAGTGATAGTTACACATAATATATTATGTTTATTCATAAAATGCAAATGTGAAATGTCACATAATGAAATATTCCAAGTCAAAAAAAAGAAAATTTCAAGTCAAAGTCAAAAGCATATGCCCATTATTTCAATATAAATAACTCAACAAGTTTCTTTCTCTTCTTGAATATTATTCACCAAACCCTAAACAATTAAGTTCACCCTTTGTCTCTTTAAATCAAACACCTTAAACCCCAAAACATCATAAAACCCTCATCTTGAAATATAAACAAAGATGAAACATCAATTCCTTTATGTAGCAATAATAATAGCAACACTTGCTATTTTATCGAGTTTCAAACCAACCGAAGCATGCAGACTTTTAGATGGAGATTTTGAAGAAATATGGATGAAAAGAGGAAATCTTTTGTTGTCGTCGTTACAACAACGAAGGCCAGTCCAGCCACCACCAGGAAATGGTTGTAACTGGACCGGCGGCAACGGTGGCAACCGTTGTATCCGCTCTAAGAAGATAGCCGGTCGCCACCATCCAGCCACTACCGCGCCACCACCTCCACATCAATTCTCTCAATCATTTGTGCAAGTGGGAGAGAACACTATCTAGAGCCTAGACACCATGCATGTTTATATAAGCAACGTCATAATTTCATTAGTTTGCAATAATAAAGTGGTAGATCAAACTTCTAGCCACTGCATGTTCAGTTGTTCAAACATTTTGACTTCATATATTATTTGTTTTTTCGTTTAAATAATTTCTAGCACATAGACTTTTACGTTTCTTATTTTTGGATACTTATCATTACATGTTAATTAGCTTAATAATGATGAACATATGAATTTTAATTATTAACACCTTGTTATTTGTTAAGATTTTATTTATTTCTAAATTAATGACATGATATTCAATTTTTGTATTGCGTAGGGTGGGTTCAACGGGAAATAAATAAAAAATGGAAGTCGGAAAACAATATATTTTACATGTAAAAGAGTCATATTTACATTATTTATTCTATAAGTTGTATAAACAAATATGTAAGCCGTTTAATAATATATGTACTTCAAAAGCGATTACTACATTGACTAAAACTTGGATATTTGTATGCACATACACTACTATAAGGGTTAGACGTACACATAAGTAAACACGCCTTCCGCGCCCCAAGGCAGTCCCCAAAGGCGCCCATAGCGAACGGTCTAAAAGTCAATTATAAGTTTATAACATGCACTACACTAACCTTGCAAAGGTTTAATTGTGTCATAATGTACAAGGCCATGCCGTTTAATGCCACCGTGGGCACCACTCTTGACTTTTTTAGGTGCATTGGTGTAATAGTATTTGAAGCAACATCTAACCAACATGCATCACACTGTGCCAAAAAAACGTATGACTTATGCAAAATTTAAAGTTTAGATTAATGTGATTTACAGGTGTCATTTATTTCTAAAATTTTGAACTATATTAGAAAGATTTGAGATTAAAAAATGTTAGAAAAAAATTTTGGGTTCAGATAATAATAATAATAATAATAATAATAATAATAATAATAATAATAATAAGCATTGTGTCACTTCAACAATTCCACCCTATGTTTGATCAAAACGGCACGCCAAATGCTCCATGGTGTAAATCATTGAACATATATACATAGGCCATGTTAAATACAAATACCAATTCAAAGTAGAAAAATGCAAGAAGTGCACAAACACTTACATACAAAGCTTTAAATGCATTGTGTAAGATGGCGTTTTAATCATCTCTTTCCAATATATGTGATGATCTTTTATATTTGGATGCGGCTTTGACATGTCGCTATGTAAAATTAATTCCATGTATAACGCACCTCTATACATAGCCAATTAAAAATTTCTATAAAAGATACAGAGCTTTTTAATGATTCCATTTACATGTCATAAATGGTTCATGAAACCTTTTAATATGTAAGTTTTAGAAACATCCTAACTAATTTAGATGTTATCATTGAATCGGTCATGTCTTTTAACGACTCAGCACAAGATTTACAAAAAGCCTCTTAACCGGAAAACTTACTATGCATTGTAAAATTAATTATTGATAATATACCATGTTACTTTTAAAGTTACCTTAACTATCGCCACTCCACTTATTACTTACAAAATTAGTCAAATAGATTTACAAAGTTCACCTTTTCAGGTCGTCTAGCTAGCTAGTAATAATTTAATAGTTACAATGTTTTAGGAAGTGTTATTACATATTAGTAAAACAAAAGTCAACTTTAGTTATCTAAAAATGGGTGACCGAATGATTTGAATAATATATACACGCTATTATCGTTACCTTAAGTAGACGCCAGTCAACATTCGGACCAAGTAATTGAAGAAGAAGTAATAAGAACCCTTCAAGGTCAACAATATGTGTGATCACCCTTATAACGTTGATCAACACAGTAACAACTATCGAGTGCAACTTAATTATAATACTTTTCATATAGAAGATTCAAATCAATTAACTAACCCTATTGCAATGTTGAAACGAGAGTATGTGCGGTCTTTGCGAATCAAACTACTGTGATACGCGTTTGAAACTTAAAAATACTACTAGCATAATCGTCAATTACGTTACATTGTCAAGGTAAATCCTACTAGTATAATCGTTATTGACTTACATTTGATTCTGACTCAATTTGCTCACATTGATGATATTAAACTAAATGGGGAAACATACAACCGAAAATCAAGTAGAAATGAAACATCAATCGATTATAAATTTATTATTATACAACTGGAAACCTTTAGTACGGAAAACGAAAGTTACTCTTATCAGTTGAATTATATCGACCAATTAAATAGCATTTAGATTTTAGATTATTAAAATATAATCTAAACTTTTGTTTAGAAAAACTAAAAATTATTAGAATTAATTTGAACAAAACTTGTAAGACCATCCTCTATGGTGGGGGCTTAGAAGCCCCTCCCCAATGCCACGTCAGCGTCACGTGAGCACAGAAGGCTTCAAAGCCCCACTCAAAAGATGTCCCTCTATGGTAAGGGGGATTTGATGCCCCTTAATTTTTTTTATATAAAACTAAAAAACTAACAACTTTATTAACTTAAAATATTATAAAAATCAAACTTAATTAAACTAAAAAACATAAAAAACATACAAATAGAAAAAAAATAGAACTACTATTCGGCGTCCGAGTCCTCGTTTGCGTATTTTGCCATTATCCTTTCTTTTTTTTTTCTCCAAAAACGCCGGCGTGGCCGGATCCCACGGGTTTGGGTTGGTGTTTGCGTTTTGGTTAGGGTTTGAGCTCGAGCTCGTGTTCGGGTTTGGATTCGGGTTTGAGCTCGAGCTTGTGAAATGTGAGAATGAATCCATGGTATAGAGTTGAGAGACTTTTTTAGTGAAATTTGATTGAAATTTGATATTTGTTTTAGTAAAAAATGTTAAATTGGGTTAGTATTTATAAATAAAATAATTAGTTTTTCTTTAAACCAGCCGTTTATGAACGTTGGAGGGGTGTTTAAAAAAACGCGCCGACTATTGGAACCAATACCCAACCCTCTGCGCTCTTGGTTGGACCGCAACCCACGGCGGTGTTCCGTGCCCACGGCACCCAAAAAATCCCCCGAAAGACGCCCCATGGCGTTAACAAAAGCTACGTTTGAAATTTGTAAATCTTGGGCAACGTGGTGCAAGCTCATTGGACCAGTGACTATTTTATTAACTTTTCATAAATAAAGCGTAAACAGTTAATTTGTAATTTTGTTGATCAACGGGGTTAAATATAAATAGATTATTTACCCTTTTTAAGTATCGTTGTTAACATGCAAATGCAAGTGAGAATCTATCTTAAAATAAATCAACAATAGTGTTTCGAAAACACCTAAATCAATAATAACGTTAGCCAGATATATTACACTAAAAAGTATCAAAGAGTATGATCACGAATCACGATCAAATATGTCGGAAAACGTTGTTAATGACAACAAATGGTTGTTCAAAAGTGAGTATCTTGTTTGCAACATATTACAAACGGATACAAACTATTTTACAGGTGGAACACTAACAGTTTTTGTAAAGTTGTCCCGAATGTTTATTTTTGACATATATATACATAATTGTTCATCATATATATGATATATGGCTCAAGATATATTAAAATTTATATAATTCATTGTTAATTCGATCCATAGTAACCATACAAGAAATAACCAACATTGTTGTCTTACTTTTCAACTATAATTATATATATTAGTATCAAACTTAAGTAACTATACATAAATTAATTAATAAATAAACTAATAGATTAGCATGCACTTCATGACTAGTTTTGCATGAGTTATTATTCCTTAAATCAATTTGTAACCTCAAGCTTCAAGAGACCCATCATCAACTTCCGGTTCACACCGCTTCCAACCGAACCTTGCAACGCCGACGAGGGTGTAGTACTGGCAGCCCAAAAGCGATTAGCGAAGGCCTTTTCGCTAACCACGGGTGGGTTGCATGGGTTCCCACCATTAGGTGTATCACCACAACCACTTCCAGGAGTCGGTGTAGGGTCGTGGCCGAGAGACGGTAAGAGGAGCTGATTCATGTTCATGGTTTCATGGCTTGCATTGCATGGATCAACCATGGATAACAATGCAACCATTGATACCAATATTGTTGTTGCTTCAAGAACATTAAGGCTTTGCTTTTGCATGGTTGATATTATTTGTTGTGTTTTATTTTGTATATTATTGTTTTAATGAAGTGAATGAGTACGTAGTTATATTTATAGGGAGCATGGTCTTATGTTAAAGGTTACGTGTTATTCAGGTCATGATGGCTTTGAAGTTTGAATGTAGACCGGTTGAATGTGGTTTTGGTCGTAATTTTTTTTTAATTGTGAATATATCATCACACGATAGAAACATCCAAACGATTGGCAAGTAAGCGGGCAACAAGCTGCGCCGCAACCCCTTTTTGGATAACAAACCTAATCCTACTAAAATAAGGCTTCGGTTCTTGTAGGCCATGTCGTAATTAACATGTAAAATTTTCAATTAATTTATTTTTCAGAGAACTTAGTTTAGTTTCCATGTGATGTATGTTATTTTTTATTAATTATTATAAAAATATAAACTTTAATGTATTATAAGATGGTGATAACCTAATGATAGTTTAACTTTTACTTTCGTTGTGAACCCGATTTGAGACTTGGGAAGCTCGGGGCTACGTGGGAACCACCCCCCCCCCCCCCCCTGCCGAAATTTCTTAGTTATGTATATCTAATATAAATAAATAATAAAATGTTGTTTTTTGTTGTAGTTTAAATTTTAAAGTAATGAAGTGTTAGTTTTTATTTTAGTCTGACAGAATTACAAATTTTGTCCTTTAAAATAAGACGAATTACGGTTCGTGTCATTTTCTTAGTTTCCTTACAGGCGGTGTACTTTAAACTTTTTTTCCTACAAGTTTTGTCCTTTACGCTAACTGGGTTAGAAAAAGTCAGTTAAATCCCATCACGTGAGGCGCATGTGAGGGTAGTTTTGTCCTTTCATATATCTCTGCAACTAAACCCTTTATCAGTCTTCTTCTTACTCCATCTTACTCCGCCGGCAATGCTACCGGAATCCACAAACAAACCACCACCACAATAAACCACCAACCAAACACCCACTTGAATTAACCGGTGAATCTCAACTGGGATCATGGAAGCTATCAGCAAAATCAACATTATAATCAAACTATTAGTTGGAATATTGAGCCACTTGTTAACAACCATAGGCCACAACAACTCTACACAGCTGCAATCCCAACATTTTTCAACTTAATTTCTGATATGCAATTGGAGATCATACACACACAAACATATGTTTTGGATTATTATCCCCAAATCAATTGTGCAGTGAATGTGTGATTAGTTGTCCACTGTCTTGCGATGCCGCCTAGGGTTCATAAATGGAACCCAGCAACAACACACAAAAATCGCCCACCGACAAACAATCGCCATCTAACCCACGACCCAGAGACCGTCGTCCGTACTGCCTGCCTCTCCGCCACCGGTTCCATCGCCACCCACGTCACCACTCACCTCTCACAAACCCTAAACTCTAACTGCAATCTCTCCACCACCACTTCGCAGATCTGAAAAATCGAAATCGCAGACTGGACGGGTTTCCGGCCACCATTACGGCAGCAGCTACGGCCACCATTACGGCAGTCGGTTTTCCGGCCACCATCGCCATCGCCGGAATCACCATCGATCCCTAGACTCACCATCGCCGTCACAGTCGCCGATATGAGGGTTTCCGGCCACCATTACGGCAGCTTCTACTTCCCTAGAATCACCATCGCCGTCACAGTCGGTTTTTCGACCACCATTACGGCAGCAGCTACGGCGACTCCGGCGAGGCTGTGGGCGGTAGATTGGTTGGTGAGATTGATGATGGCGAGGTTGTGATTATGGTGGTGGTGGTGGTGAGTCCGGCGGGGGTGTTTAGGGTGGATTCTGTGATGGGTAATTGGTTGGTGAGATTGATGATGGTGATTGAAGAAGATGTGGTTAGTTGCAGAGATATATGAAAGGAAAAAACTACCCTCACATGCGCCTCACGTGATGGGATTTAACTGACTTTTTCTAACCCAGTTAGCGTAAAGGACAAAACTTGTAGGAAAAAAAGTTTAAAGTACACCGCTTGCAAGGAAACTAAGAAAATGACACGAACTGTAATTCGTCTTATTTTAAAGGACAAAATTTGTAATTCTGTCTTTTAGTTTTCCATATTTTATAATTAATTTAATATTTAAAATAAAAAATTTGTTAGAATATTATTTGTATAGCAAATTCTATGTGGCATTTGGGAGTCTTTTGGTCAATACCCTTCAATTTGTTAGAATATTATTTGTATACCGACAAACAATCGCCATCTAACCCACGACCCAGAGACCGTCGTCCGTACTGCCTGCCTCTCCGCCACCGGTTCCATCGCCACCCACGTCACCACTCACCTCTCACAAACCCTAAACTCTAACTGCAATCTCTCCACCACCACTTCGCAGATCTGAAAAATCGAAATCGCAGACTGGACGGGTTTCCGGCCACCATTACGGCAGCAACTACGGCCACCATTACGGCAGTCGGTTTTCCGGCCACCATCGCCATCGCCGGAATCACCATCGATCCCTAGACTCACCATCGCCGTCACAGTCGCCGATATGAGGGTTTCCGGCCACCATTACGGCAGCTTCTACTTCCCTAGAATCACCATCGCCGTCACAGTCGGTTTTTCGACCACCATTACGGCAGCAGCTACGGCGGCTCCGGCGAGGCTGTGGGCGGTAGATTGGTTGGTGAGATTGATGATGGCGAGGTTGTGATTATGGTGGTGGTGGTGGTGAGTCCGGCGGGGGTGTTTAGGGTGGATTCTGTGATGGGTAATTGGTTGGTGAGATTGATGATGGTGATTGAAGAAGATGTGGTTAGTTGCAGAGATATATGAAAGGAAAAAACTACCCTCACATGCTCCTCACGTGATGGGATTTAACTGACTTTTTCTAACCCAGTTAGCGTAAAGGACAAAACTTGTAGGAAAAAAAGTTTAAAGTACACCGCTTGCAAGGAAACTAAGAAAATGACACGAACTGTAATTCGTCTTATTTTAAAGGACAAAATTTGTAATTCTGTCTTTTAGTTTTCCATATTTTATAATTAATTTAATATTTAAAATAAAAAATTTGTTAGAATATTATTTGTATAGCAAATTCTATGTGGCATTTGGGAGTCTTTTGGTCAATACCCTTCAATTTAGGGAGTTTGAGAAGTTTAATTTATGAAAAATAAACAAACGTGACGAATAAGAAGTTTAATTTATGAAAAATAAACAAACGTGACGAATAAGTGGTATTTGGGGAATTCGGTTTCCATACCCTCCACTATATAGGAAGAAGCAACTTCGTATGCCCGAATTTGTTAATTTATGTCGTATTTAAAACAATTATAACATTTTTTGAGATAAAAAACAGTCAGTTGTTTATAGAGTAGCGGAAGTCTTGTTAGTAAGATTATGATTCTCATTTGTAACGAGATTACAATGAACATTTGGTACCACTAGTTAAATTGGTAGTATGAGCTATCGTTCATAGACAATAATTTAGATTACTTAAATTCAGTTTGTTTAAATATAGTTATAAACGTAATTGTATGCAAAATAGATGACTTGAAATTATTTATAATTATAAAAGTAGGCGTTTACGGTTTCTTTGTCAAAACATATTTTATCAAATACATGTGATGTCAAAAGAAACTTTTTTTTTCTTTCAATTAAAGTTTATTTTTTTAAAATACCAAATCATGCATGGAAAATAAGTTTCAAGAATTGATCAAATGTAAAAGTTGACTGCTTCACCTTCAAAGATCGGCAAATATATTTATCTTTCATATAATATTTATTTTCATGAACTATAGAGTTTGGTTATTATTTCAAGCAAATTATGTTTTAAAGAAGTCAAATTTGTCATATAAGAAAAAAATGGTACTATACATACATGGATCTAATCTCATACCATTTGAAAATTCATAATGATCATCCCGGTTAATAAAGGTCGACGGACGTCTAGGTAGGCCAATAGCTATGACGTAAGCCCTGCATTTCAGACGGCCGTCCTTATAAGCCCTAATTCATGACCAGATGGTCGTCAAAATAATTTATACGTGTGTGTCTATTATACGCAAGTAAGAGTTACATCTTTTTTAACAACGTTTAAGTAAGAGTTGTGTATATGACATTTGACATTTTACGGGTTTCTGATACGTGTTGTAATTGTAAATTGGATAGGATAGGATTCGTGTAGTGTGTTTATTGTATTATCGTCCAGGTATAAACTACACGTATAATAAGACGTCCGGGTAAAAATGTGCAACTCTTGACGTGGACGAAAGCTTGGGTAAATGGTGAAAGTAACTTCAATAATCCAATTTATAATTTTTATTTAATCATGGTGATTTGGTTACCCTTTTAAGTATATCTTAACAATAGGTAGGTTAGAATTTTCCTTGTTTTGATATTATTTTCTTAAAATAATAACGTTTTAATTGAAAAGAAACGTTTGCAAACACCTAAAAGATTTTATCATTATCCATCATTCGTAGCCGATGGCTTTGAATGGAATTCTTATATAGGGAGAAAAAATACATCCATTAAATTTTTTAAAATATCAGTACCCAAATTCCATTATTCAAATTAAATAATATATATTTAAAAACATATGTATGCACAGTTATATTGATATAATGATGTCTTACAATCTCCCATGCCCGTAGATGTGTCTATATATTTTTAAAAACAAAAACCAACACTTTAAATAAAAATTCTAATAAATAATAACTTAAAATGATGTAGAATATATCCTACGACTGTCAATTTATGACACTGACTTGTTAACACGACATGACATGGATTTTAGCATGTTTGGGTTTAAGTTTAGCATGTTTCGTGTCTTAAACAGGTCGATCAGTTTAAGACATGTCTAAATTCGTGTCCTAATAGGTTAAAGATCTGTTAACCTGTTAGTAACCTGTTTAGATTTTTATTTAAAATATATATATATATATATATATATATATATACACTTCTAAAGTCTTAAACCTAAAGTCATAATTACAAACAATATTTCACTAATGTCCGTCAGAACCCGATATTATCTTTTTTATTGATGTTATGATTTGCATCTATGATTTTTTGTTTAAAATATGTTATGTATTTGTCATCTTTTGTTTCTAGTATGTTGTGAATTTGTGGTTTTTTGTTTCAAATATGATATGGAGATTATCTATTAATTAAGACTTTTATGCTCGTTTTGAAAATTTTGGTCTCGTTACACATGTATTATTCATTGTGTCTTTAAACAAATCCCTTAACAGGTCTTAACACGTTAACCTGTTACTATGCAGGTTCATGTTCGTGTTTGGAAAAACTTACACGATTAGTTATTGTGTCGTGTTCGTGTTTAGCATAACAGGTCATCGCGTCGTGTCTTATCGTTTCATGATTGACATGATATAACAGCCCTATAAAATCCGTTGAAGTTACTCATCTTCAAATTTAAATCCTTTCATTTTGAATATACTTTGTAAACGTTTCGGTTGCTTACACCAACTAGTAGTGTTTTGAAATGTTCAAGAACTCACCAACTAGTGTTTACAAAGCCTTACTTAGATTAGATCTATATTGCTAAAATATTTATTTATTTATTTACTGTTTATTCTTGAAGGACACGTTCAACGGTTTTGAGACCACTTCCTAACGGCTATTTTACCCCTTCATAATAAGGTGAGCCCGAAATATCTTCCCCGAGTCGATTGTCAATTTGCGATGGTGGAATTGTTATATCGTAAGTACTTAAGCCAGTTTATTATGCGCTTTTCATCCTAAGACATGGTCCTAATGAGGCCAATTGCCATTTGATAAAGCGAGTGTAATATTTTTAATAGAGTGACCAGACACGTCTAAAAATACATAAAACATGAATTTTATATAAGTTATTGATTATTAATTGTTCATTCTATGGTAACCATACAAGAAAGAAAAAAACAAAACATATGTTCTCTTACTTTTCAACTAATTAAGATCAAAAGAACGAGGCCACAAAGTCCCCCATTTTATACTTAAAGAGTACATATATAATTAGCATCACATTTGACCTATACATAAACATATATTAAAAAAAAAGATTATGACAATAGCAAACTGAAAAGTAGTGATTATATCGAAACAGGAGGCAAACGAGTAATTTCATGCATCTCTCATTATATAAATAAATTAATAATTAAAATGAATAAAGATGATATAAGTTATAACTAATAACATGCATATATACACTTGAGAACTAGTGCATGATAAGTCATTAATAGTTTAACACTATTTACTTTGCAACCTCAAGCCCTCATCATGAATTTCCGGTTCATAGTCGTTTCAACCAAAACTATTGAATACGATGGCGAAGGTGGTGGTGGTGTAGCGGGTGCCCAATAGCGTCCTGTGAACGCCTTTCCATTAACTGGTGTTATACAAGTGTTCCCACCATTAGGAGTTTCGCTACAACCATTTCCAGGAGTGTTGCCAGGGGAGTGGCCTAGAGACGGTAAAATCAACACGAGCCTAAGGCTCGGAGCATGGTTCATGTTCATGGTTCCATGGCTTGCATTGCATGGGTCAACCATGGCTAATAATACAACCATTGATACCAATATTGTTGTTGCTTCAAGAACACTAAAGCTTTGCTTTTGCATGATTAAATAATTTGTTTCTTGTTCACCAAACTTTGCATGCAACACTTTTAACTCTTCTCTTTTTATTTTATATATATTTTTGGAATGAAGATGAGGGTGAATGAGTAGTTATATTTATAACGTGTGTAATCTGATGTTACAAACTTGTTACTTGGTATTCAAGTCATGGCTTTGAAGTTTGAATGTTGACTTGTAAAATGTGGGTTTGGTCGTAGGAGATGTAAATATTCCAAATTAATTTATTTTTTAGTTTCCATGTACGCATGTTTTGAATAATCGTAAATTTATAATTATAAAAGAACATGTGCATACCAAGAAGATAACATAAAATGGTCCGTTAACTTTAATTAATCGCTTACATTTGTCGTATTATTATTTATTTTTATAAGTATTATTAAGAAAAGTATGAATTGGGCTCTTATTTCTCATCTAGTATAGTGGTATTGACTGTTGAATATAACTTATTTATGGCACCAGCCCAAAAAGCTATGATTCCACTATGTAAATTCTTATACATAAAAACACAAACAAAAAAATAAGGTATATATTTGGTGTCTCTTTTTTCTTTGATCAAAATATATAAATGTTATTTAAAAACAATTTAAGTTTGCTATTTAAAAAATACTAGTAGTGTAGCTTGTTGTCTGTTTGTATTCAATTTTGATACAAACAGTACTTTTTAATAATAAGTGATTAATTCGTTTTTAAAAGTTATACTTTTATGAACTTGTTATCCAAATATAATCATTGTAGATATCTAAAAGGAGGTTTTCTACTTTTAGTTTAAGATGGTTAGAAGTGTATGAAAATTTCAATTCAATAGCAAATAATATTGAAATATATTAATGATGTTATTAGTTCTATTTTTGGTTTAGTTGATAATATTATAGTTATGATATAATTGCGTTTGTTTTGTATGTTAGATTGAACCGTGATTAATCTGGGCTAAACATAAGTTGTTGATGGGCTGAAAGCTTGTGTTATAGATCAAAGTTTTGTTATCTAATGCTTCAGATTGCATCTTCTTGTTCTTGCTCATTTTTTGAGTTAAACGTTTGCGATTTTGGATTAATAATAAGAGATTTAGCACGTATTTGTGATGTATTTCCTAAAAATAAAAAAGCTAGCAAAAACATTATTTATTAGTTAAAAAGTTTATGTTTGAGATGTGCATAAACACATCATATAGTTTATGCATATCTATCTATAACTTCTAAAAGTGAAACACCAAATGATGCATGGAAAATGAGGCACAAGAAATTGCATGTGAAAGTTTACCGAAACATTTTTTTCACATGATAACATATTATTTTCTCACAGCTTATGAGTTTTTTTTATATTACTTCTGACTATATTACTGTATAAAGAAGTCAAATATATGTAAACATGTGTTAGATAGAATATATTGTGATCCTCACAAGTCAAATTTAGATATAACAGATTACCCACAACAATAAACCTTTATAAACGTTACATCAGCGCCCCATCAGATTCAAAACTTTTTTTCAAAAACTCCTATTGTTGCCACTTCAGTCACCATCCGTAGAAGCAGACTTCAATCCCGAACTTTATTTCCACACAAAGAGGTTTGTTTCCTCCTAGTCTATTGTTGTGCCAGACTGCCAGCTCACCTGAACCTCAGACATTGCATCTCGTTGTAGGTGCTCTTATAAATAGTTTTGGCCTGGAGGCCTTTTCATCCTAGTCGTTTGACCCGACTAACCTCTATACTCAACCAACAACCTATATATTTATAGGATATATATAATAATTAAGTTTATATATGTTTGAGATGGTTATGCAATCATGCATGGAAAATGAGGTACAAGAATGGACATGTAAAACTTAATTGCTTCACTTTTGAAGATATACTATGGTAATTGGTAACCATACGTACAATTGTACAGTTAAGAAACAAACAAATATCTGTTCTCTTATAACTAAAGAGTACATGATTAGCATCACATATGTCCTATACATTAATAAATTAATTAAAATGAATAAAGATGATATAACTAATAGCATGCATGCACTTGAGAATTAATGCATGAGTTATATACCATTTACTTCGCCACCACCTCAAGCTCCCATCATTAGTTTCCGGTTTGTGGTAGTTAGCAACGACGGTGGTGGTGGTGGTGGTGTGGCGGCCCTATATCGAGTTGCGATCGCCTTCTCGTTAACCGGCGGTACACATGTATTCCCACCGCTAGGAGTTTCGGTGCAACCACTTCCAGGAGTGTGGCCACGGGAGTGGTCTAGAGACGGTAAGAGCGCGAGCCTAAGGCTAGGTTGGCTCATGCTTATGGTTGCATGGCTTGCATTGCATGGTTCAACCATGGTCAACAATACAACTAGTGACACCAATATTGTTGCCACTTCAAGAACACTAATCCTTTGCTTTCGCATGATTAATTCTTCTCTTTTTATTTTATATTATTTTTTGAATGAGTAGTTATATTTATAGGGTGTGTAGTCCAATGTTAGAGGTTACTTGGTATTCAACTATTCATGTCATGGGTTGTTAAAGTTTGAATGTGGACTAGTAGAATGTGGTTTTGGTCGTAAGAGATCTTAACTTAGTTTTCATGTACACATGTTTTGAATAATAATAATAATTATAAAATTAATAGCATGTGCATACAAAGGGGATAAATGGGTCTTTATCGTATTTTCTTATAAAAAAAGTTTTTTTTTTTAAGAAAAGTATGAATTGGGCTCCTATTTCTCATCTAGTATAGCAGTATTGAATATAACTTTAAAATGACACTTTTGTTTGATCAAAATCTATGAATATATATGTCACACCCTACCGTGGAGGCTAGTCGTTTTATGGAAAAATTGGTACCAATGTGAACAGCGGAATTTTATTAATAAAGATAAGCTACAACGTTTGCACTATGTATTTAAAACAAGGTGTAACTACACAACTATCTTTTCTCTTCTCTGACACTGCTGCAATCCGTGTTGGGTTCTACTAATCTCATTGGCATCTAATCTTCTTTGTTCTTGCTCGACTTATGCCTCTATCTTTAGTCATGCTCATTACAATGCTAATCCAAATCACTATCCACAAGATACCTGAATACATGCTAAAAAGTGTCAACTAAAAAGTTGGTGAGTTCGTGAGTTTAGCTCACATACACATATAAAATAGTTCATTTATAAAAGCGCGCAAGTTTGCGTGTATGTAAATATAAAGCATGGTGCACATCAATCAAGTCCACAATCAAACCTGCAACTAGCATAAGTATCCCCAACTCATGCTAGAAGTTAAACCGTCCCGGATTATCACCCTGCTAAAAGCAATAATCAAACACGTAGGTTATATGCCGCAACGATCCGCAGATCTCAGTGTGGTTTACCCAACATAGGGTCGCTGTGCGTGGGGGTCTCCCAAATAGTACTACCCATACAAGCCTCAGGCCCATTCCCTCGGGCTAATGATTGTGTAAAAGTTGAGACAAAAATTTAGCAGTAAAACACATCTTGATAAACATCACACCATATGTAAAACTAGCATGTATCCAGCCCAAAAAAGTTTAAGTAAAAAGGGCAGCACGAAACTCACCTCAGTCTGTATGCAATATGTATATGAAAGATAATCAATGAGCTTGCACTATGCTAGAAATCACCAAGTACGCCTAGTATATATATTAATCAACAATAAGTTATCGAAAAACAATGTAAAATTCACTATTGGTATTGTGTGATAGTCAATTCTGTGTTTTCCAACGTATTTGGTTCTTGATGGGTAAAGTTTCCTTTTATGGGAAGTTTGTACCTAAATAACTTAATAAGATTAATGTTTTGTGTTTACGTATATAATTCAGCTTCCGAGATTTTTAGTTACCTTGGTTCATGTGTCGGTTTCGATAAAGTTTCTATTTTTGGAAAGTTCGGTTTTCAGTTAGGCTTCGGGTTACCATATGACCATAGAATTTGTATACATTTCATTGATATCAAAAGTCTAATGATACATATTTAAACAACCATGTCCTGTGTTTACAAACGTTGACAATACTGGTTATCAATGGTGTTGTCGGTTTTTAACGAAATGTCTTGAAAGAATAGTTTAAATAAACGAATACTTTTGTAACTGAAACTTGTCATTTCCAGAATTATATATATCATAAAAATGAGTTATTTTCAGGTCTGATATCTCAGAAAATTTGGGTTGTACGGTTTTAGTCCTCGTACCTTCGTTTAACGTTTATTTTGGCAAAAACCGAGTTAAAGGCTTAGACAGTTTTTGTAAACTAAGTAAACACTAAAATTATGATTTTATTGGCTCATACTTGCTGTTAAAAATTAGAAACTTCATAGCTTTATATTTTTCAATTGCTTGTTCGGGTTATGTCGGTTTTAGCGTCACTTGCGTTTAAACGCTATTTCTTAATAGAAAGGGTGTTGTAAATATCGATAATTGTTTATAACATAATAATAAATTATTTTAATTATAAATATTGGAAAAATATCCATTTTATATTTTTGAAGTTTTTTAGTCTTTAAAAGTCTCCCCGTCGTCGGTTTTAAACGAAACAGTGAGTTTAAGCTTGCTAACGGGCCATTTTTCAAAACCAATTATTCTTAACTATTTACAACTTATATTTAGACATTTTAACTCATAAGCTGTTGTTTCATATTCATACTTTTATATTTTCAGTTTTCGGAAAATAACTCGTTTCCAAAAACGCCCTTTCGTTATTTTTCTAATAAAAACTCACTTTTGGTCATTTAAAATGTTAGAACCTGTTATAATAAATAAAAATATGTTGTTTTTACATCTCATGGGTTCTAAAAGATACTCATAGCTGCATTTTCGCTAACGGGCCCGGTTTTGGCTCTTTCGAGTCTTAGTTCGGTTTTAAGAACGACGATTCATGTAAAACAGTTCCGGGGCAGGTTATAACTCATCATAATTTTGTGTTTAGGGCTGTAAAAATATGCTAAAGTATCAATTAGGTTGTTGGGCTTATTCCTTAGTTAAGCGAGTTACAAAAGTGTCGGTTTAAACGGTTTTTATAACCCGATTTCAATATTATCCCTTGGGGCTGATTTATACAACTTCAAGGACTTAAATATTTATGTTTAACCTCTGGAAATTTTGTTAGATGTACAGAGTTAACAAGGTCACATGTCGGGTTTGTTCTCGAGCTAGTTTTCACTTATACGAGTCACCGAATTACTATAAATTGGCTACGATTTTTAGGGTTGAACTTTGTGTAACTTATAGGGGTTCATGGTTAAAGCTTCTGTTATAAGTTTATACTTTTCTGTTTTCAACTTATAAGTTTATACCCAACTCACTTTATTACCGAAAATGCCCTTTCGCTCTTATATTTGTTTAGAACTTGTTTTTAGTTAGCGAAACGTGTCGAGACCTGTTATAATACCTATTAATGACTTACTAAAAGTTTTATATTGATGTTAGGATGCCGGGAACCCAAACAGTGGCTTCGTTTCGGTTTCGGCCCGTTAGCATCTTTATGTTATATTTTTAGTAAAACTCATTTTTGGTTAGAAAACCTGTTAGGACCTGTTATAGTTCATTAAAAAAAGTTTCTTTAACAATTCATGGGTTTTAAAAGATGATTTTTGGCTGCTGTTACAAGTACGAGTCCGGTTCAGCCCGTTCGGGTTCTAGTTCAGTTTTAAAACGATGATTCGCATAAAATGGTTTCGGGCCAGATTATATATCATCAAAGCATTAAGTTAAGGTCTGCAAAACATGTTATAATACTATATAGGTTGCAGAGATTGTTTCTTAGTTAACGAGTTACCAAAGTGTCGGTCCGGAAGACTTTTAACACCCGGTTAAGTATTAACTTTTGAGGTTGGTCTTTACCAGGTTTGAGGTCTTAATTAAACATGTTTAACTTCTGAAAATAGTTTTAAACACCCAAAAGTTAGTACAACCACTTATTGGTTCGGTGTGGCCCGTCAACTTCTTTTATTCGGTTTTTATAACGGCGTATGAAACCCTAACAGCTTTTGGACAGATTCTTTGCTTACACTAACCCAACTATAAATATCATTCTTGGACATAAAGATGTCATACATGGGCGTTGTGTTTTTGGGATGGTTCTTTGGGTTTTACGGGTTTTTAACTGACGGTTTTGAAGTTAAATATCAAGGTGTTTATACTATCATTTTAAAGTTTAGCTTGGGAATTTTAGGGGCTCCATGTGATGTTATAAGCTTCTAAAAGGAATGGAGAATTCCCAAATTTTATACAGTCTTGGTTTGGGTTCGTTTTTGAATTGTTTTACTCGTGAATTTGGCAGCCATCACAGCTTCGGTTTGGTTAAGTTTTACTATAGATTCTGGGCAGATTTTAGGTTCCAAAAACATGTTATGTTCTTGTTGTTTTCTGGTAACTTTAATCAAGATTAATTGGTTTAGCTTACACCCGCTGGTCGGTTTATAAACTGAGCTTTCAGTTCAGGTTTACATTAGTAAAGTTAGTTTGTAGCTTGTAACAGGTTAGGTTAATGATCTGTGTATCTATGGAGCTGATTGTTTAATAGAGCAACATATGATCTCCAAACACTTGAATTGAGATAAAATAATGATGAACAAGCACTAGCAGTTACCTCAATCGGACAAGTTCCACAGGAGTGCTCCATGAGCATAGAGAGAAGGGATTAGGGCTGTATATATATATATATATATAACATCAGAATCAACAGAAGGATTATAACATCATGGAAGATAATCACGAGTAGGGTTACCGGTTTTCTTGTGATCGGTTCTTCAACGAAGGAGCAAGGGAGCACTTCACAGATGGTTGCAGATGTAATTAGATTGTGTTTAAGTAGATGGTGTCGTTTTTGAATTTTGGAAATAAAAGTTATTATCTGGTTCATTTGGGTTAATCGAGTCTAGGTTTTTTTTTATTAATCTGGGCCGAGCCATGTTTTAAATTATGGTATTATTATCGAGCTTATCCTTATCTCTATCAGGTTCTATGTAATCATCAGCCGATCCTATTAGTTATTTTTCTCAACTATTCGGGCCAAGCCCATCGACATACGATCGCTTCCACTATTCGACTAACATCACACTTGGTATCTAATGATGAGTTCTCTTATTAAAAAAAAATCTAGCCCTATATTTGGGGTTGTTACAATATAAGGTATATATTTTTGTTTGATCAAAATCTATGAATACTATTAATAAATGACTTAATCAATTTGCTAAATAAAAAAATAGGGTATATATTTGATATTCACTTATTACCTATTTGCCTTCTATTTACTTTTTTTTCTATTTACCTTTTGATAATAAGTTACTTAGCCCTTTGCTTATTATATAAACATCTGAAAAGGAGCTTTTCTACTTTTAGTTAAAGTTCATTTTTTTAAATTGAAAAAAGGTAGTTTAAAAACATAATTTATTAGTTAAAAAGTTCATATCCATTTATAGCTTCTAAAATTGAAACCCCAAATACACAAGAATTGGCATGTGAAAGTTGACTGCCTCTCACTTTGAAAGATATAACAAAAATAATATACATATTATTTGTGACTATATACTGCATAAAGAAGTCAAATATATGTAAACATGTGTACCTCACAAGTCAAATTTACGATATATATATTATAAAAGGTGCTATCATAAAAATAATAGATGTACATATATATACATGTCATCATTCGAAACGTGACACCTCTTATGCAAACTGGTAGCCATAAATTGCAATGTTTTCAGGTTTACATATATTGACTCAACAAAACCAAATATACAGAGGATGAACTATTTAACATGTTTGACCGGAGCCAAAATGATATTTGTGTAAACTAGGTAAAACACCCGGCGCGTTACGCCGGGCAAATGACTTAGTTAATGAAAAATAAATTTGTCAACGCCCAGATTAACAAATTAACAAACTAAAAAAAACTGCGCGTTGTAGTGGCGAACCGACATAAATTCGGTCGGTATTGGATTACAGCATCGAAACTAAACCAAAAAATAAATTCACTAACAAAACCCGTAATGAACCAAAAAATAGATATCCGTGCCAAACTCCCTTCAAACATTAACTAATGCAACAAATTAACACCACTAGACACCGTCACATAATATTTGTTTACCATTCAAGCAAATTACCTAAAAGCTCAATATAGCTAGTTACTTAAATGTTTATGGAAATAACAAAAAATTATGGCAAAAAATTACTAGAAAATGAAGCTAAGAAGACTTGAACTTGGGTGCCAAACTACCTTCCAACTTACTATTACAACAAACACCACTAAACCACCGCATAATATTGTTTTTCCCTTCAAACAAATTATCTAAAAGCTCAAAATAGTTAGTTACTTAAAAGTTTGTGACGCCAAGCATTACTTTATATATATATATGATACAGTTTTCTTTCCTTTGTATAGTAGTAAAAATCGGAATTACAAAATTTCTAGAATCTAGTGGCTTAAGAACCAATTACTATTCATGTAATTACTTTCTTGTCTTAGCATCTTGGTTTGGTTCGTTTCTTTACATAATTCTGTCTTTACACAAAATAGAAAATACAAGTGTTCTTGAAATTAGAAATTACATACAAAAACATGTTTTTTGGACCATTAACACTATCATTCATAAATACTTGGCAGAAGTTGTAACGATGGATGACCATCAAACAAATAAATAAAAAGGAAATAACTTATTTTCACGTTACAAACACGAAAATTGTGTACTAGAATTGGCAAATGTTTTCTCTGCGTTGGAAGTTGACTTTTAGGCTATATGTAGTGGAGGGACTACAATTGGGGGCGAATTGTGACATGTGGCGTCCAGTCAGCATGAAGTGGAAATTTGTTTTTGGAGTGTAATGGTGTAGGGGCTACAAGTTGGGCCCACAGTTTCTTTTTTTATTATTTTCTTTTCATAACTAAACTAATTAAATAAAAACCAATTTATTTAAATAATTAAATAAAAATGTATTAAAATTAAAAAATAAACTAAAAAAATGCACGAATAATAAAAATAAATTAAAATAATAAAAACACACCGAAATATAAATATACATAAAAAAATTAATCTATTAGTCTTCATCTTCGTCATTGTCCTCCTCCTCGTCTTCGTCTTCGTCCTCGTACTCGTCTTCGTCCTCCTCAACGGGACGATTATCCCACACGTGTTGAACCAAATCCGTCTTCAGTTGGTTGTGTATATCACTTGATGTGAGCTGGTGAATGTTATACGTTCGTTGGTCTTGGGTTGGTTCAGGGAACTGTTCTGGAACGCTTCCTGGTATATAGTGTTGACATATTGCTTTTCCTTCGTCTTCTAAAATCATATTATGCAATATGATACACGTATACATGGCATCGCTCATTTTTGCCAACGTCCATACACGACAAGGGTTTTTCACATAATGCCAACGTTTTTTTAGAACCCCGAAACACCTCTCGATATCCTTTCTCGCGGAATCTTGCTTCTTCTTAAAATAATCTCTTTTTTCTTCGATAGGGTCTTGAAACATCTTGACGATGATCGAGTACTCTGGATATATCCCATCTCCCAAATAGTATCCGTGACGATAGAAGGTATCGTTGGCATAAAACGGTAAGACCGGTATACTAGGCTGATGTAATACTCTAACACGGGTGACGCGTTGAGAACGTTTATGTCGTTGTTGGACCCGACTGAGCCGAAGAAGGCTGACCAAATCCAGAGGTCGTGTGAACAAATGGCTTGAAGACTAACCGTTGGCACTCCATGGTCACCACGAGTGTATTGACCTCGCCATGTGGTTGGACAGTTGGCCCACTCCCAATGCATGCAATCTATACTCCCGATCATGCCTGGAAAAGAATGTTTGCTTTCGTGTACATCATATATGCGAGTCAGGTCGTTTGAAGTAGGAATCCTCAGATAACGACGAGAGTATAATTGTATTATCACTATACAAATAAATTATTAAACAATATTTATATTAAAAACAATAATTAATACAAACAATTTAAATATTACCGATGCAAAAATTCTCCAACGCATCTCTCGTTGTTTTCTCAGCCATCTTTAAATACTCGTCATTGATATCGGTCGTGTTGCCGAATGCGAGGATGCGTATAGCCGAAGTACACTTTTGGATGGCGGAAAATCCTAAATATCCTCTTGCATCGGGTTTCTGTTGAAAATACTCATACTCCCGCTCCATATTTCCAACGACGCGCAAAAATAAACGCTCGGACATCCGAAAACGACGTCGAAACATAGCGTCGTTAAATGTAGGTGAGTCGTCGAAGTAGTCCTTCATCAAACGAGCGTTCGCTTGCGTACGATCCCGAAGGATATATGACCGTCTACGTGGTGCCGTAGATGGAGCAGAGCCGGACACCATGTTATTGACGACAGCCCGAACCGCGTTCGTGACCTCTAAATGCTCTTCCGCCACTTGTCGGTGAATCTGATGAATTCTTCGACTCTCGTTTATTAATTGATCCAAAATCTCGGCAGAGTTCGTGGAATCCGGGGAACTCATTGAGTTTGAAGAAGTATGAAAATAATAAAAATGATTGGTATTTTTATGTTTGTGTTTGTGTATGATAAGGTGAAAATGGTTAGATAAAATTTGATATATATATATTAAGTTTTTAATTAAAAATTTTTTTATATATATAGCCGATGGGTAACGGCATTATTATTACTATATTATTTTCTTTCCCACTTCGCAGCGACGAATATTTGCCGCCCCCCGCCCCTTTTCGCCCAATTATCGCCGGGGGGGCGGTGTTCATCCCCTTTATCGCCCCAAATTCGCCCAAATACTCGCCCAGTACGTTTAGCCTTAATGTTCAAAATATGGCCAACTTTTCCCTGTGTAGAATGCTTCAGTGTTTTTGAATTTTATATAGTTTGACCAATTAAACTTTTTTTTTTCAAAAAGAAAACACAATGATAATGATTGTAATAAACATTGCATTTCAACATATAAGATTATTAGAATAGAAGTCATCAGGTTTGATTGAACCCGGTTGATTTTTCATTTTATATATAAACTATAAGTATGATTTAACAAACGGACTCATTCTTTTTCAACAACCAAAACAAGTATCATTTAAAAAAAATAATATATATTCGAAACCATTGATTGTTGAAAATTTAGTTAAAAATATTTTAGTAATGAATATTTTTTATTAAATAAAAAAAAGCTTATACAAATTAGTAACAGAATTTACAAATGGGCCAATAATAACTCATGTATTATATATAGATTATAAAAAAACCTAAAAATATAAATAGAATGGGTTAATAAGTCCGCTCAATTAAGATTAAACATATTAACTAAATAAAATAAAATTAAAAAAAGCGAGAAACAACCGACCAATTTCTTTTCTATCGGCCAGGTCCAGACCAGCTATTGCCTCCTTCTTCGCTAATTCTGGCCTGAAAACAACGACGATGTTTATATGTTATGATAGTGATATTGAGTTTTATTTATTTGGCCGAATGACCAATCCGACCCATCCGGGCTTGAAACTTTGACGTTGGAAAAAAAATCGAGCATCAAAAAATCCCGAACCCATAGGGTAAAATTCTTGGCTCTGTCACCGGTAATACCTCAGTTTTGTGAAAGCGTTGTTGTGCAATTTGTGAATTAAGAAATTGTTAATTATAGTGCTTATTGTAATAAAGTGAACTTTGAGATCGAGTTGCCATGAAAGAGGACATGGACGGGGCTTATTTGAGTGGCATGCAAAATTGCCAAACAATACTTGGTGGTTGGGGTTTGTGGTTTTTTTTTAACGACCAACAAAATATATTATTTAAGTAGCCATGAAATAACACTAGCAAGTAGTTAATTACAATTGACAAATTATACGAAGTCCACCAAAGGAATCAGAAACAATCACCAATTCGCGCCCAATATTACACCCTTACAATGAATTAAGATTAAGTGCATTCCACATTTCCCACATTAGTGACTTAGCCTCGACCACTTTGCCTGATTTTTAACCCACAAAATTATTGCCTTGATCTCCCATATCGTACTTCTTATGAATGTTGGTTTCCTTTGAAAAACCAACGGATTTCCCGTTCTCCAAATGCACCATAATATTGTTAAACATACCGTATGGGTTTCGGTATTAATTGTTGATTATAATCATCGATACACTGAGTTCCCGAGTTCATTTATGAAAAGAAAAATAAGAAAAAGAAAGTTTTATTTTCTTATCTTTCTTTTGGTATATTATGTTTCTCTTCAATTTATTTTCCTTTCAAATCTTTTCAATTTGTAAATATACAAATTCTTTTTATTTACTCATTATTTTCTCTTCCCTCCCCTCATTTTCTTTCTCTTAATAAAACTTGGGAACACCTCTTTTAATTTTTTCTTCCTTTTCCTTTCTTAAATAAAACTCGAGAACACAACAAATTTTTTTCATCCCTTATTTTCCTTCCCTTTCATCGTTTAAATGAAACTCGGGAACACAATGTTAATCTCTTCAAAAATTAAAAGAAAAACTATAAAATACGTCGATAATCAACAACGGCTACTTAACCCGCAATTTTGTTGCAATTGCCGTCGGACAACTGACCACCGGCCACTAATTATGGTAACTCCATTGGTAGTCCATTATGTGGGTTGTTTAGCGACAAATTATAACAAGCATATAAGAAAAGTAGTAAACCTATTCTTTGATTCGGTACGTTGTGCATTTTTCATTTCTTTGGATATTAACTAGAAACAAAAACAATATTAGAATATTCCGAACATAGTGGCTTAATCAAAACCCTCTTTTTATGTAATTTTTGTATGTTGTTTTTGGTTTACTTTTTTATTTTAGTTTGGATCAAATACAAATGAAATTAACGTGTTAAACGTGAGAATCAAGTAGAGTAATTATACATACAGGTAGCATAATTATGTAATTACTCTACGATGTAATTGTATAATTACTATACTTGTATATATAATTACCATATTTGATTCTCACGTTTAGCACGCCAATTTCATTTGTACGTTAACATTCCCCTATTTTTTTTAACCTTCATCTCTTTTTATTAAATTTTTTATTCATGAAACCGGTGATTTAAGTCATTTAACCCAGACGTATGGTTTATAGTATATGCAAAAAAACAATTGTTTTTAAAAAGAATTAAGATTTTATTTTTATTTTGATTGAACCTACAAAAATAGATCTATGGCAACAAAACAAGAAAAACATTTATTCTCTTATTTTTTAACTATATAAGAATCATACGAGACTACAAAATTCCCCAAATTATTCCTAATGAATACACAAATATGAATAAAAACCTAAAGAATACATACATATATATATATGAATAAAGATTAAAGACAATAGCATAATTAGTAGTTCACTTGAGAATTGATACATGATTTATTATTTAGTTTGTGATCTTAAACACCATGAGACCACATCATCAACTTCCGGTTTGTTACGCTTGCAACATAAACACGTTGGCTTGCGAATGCCTTCTCGTCAACGTGCAATTTGCATGAATTTCCACCGTTAGGAGTGTTACCGCAACCATTTCCAGGAGAGTGGGGAGGGGAGTGGCCAAGAGACGGTAAGAGCGCGAGCCTAAGGCTAGGTTGGTTCATGTTCATGGTCCCATGGCTTGCATTGCATGACTCCACCATGGTTAACAATACAACTAGTGACACAAATATTGTTGCCACATCAAGAACACTAATGTTTTGCTTTTGCATGGTTGTTTGTGTTTTATTTAATGTTGTTTTGGAATGAGTTTGAGAGTGAAAGAGAGGTTATATTTATAGGATGCATTGTCGGATGTTAGAGGTTACTTGAGATTGAAGTCATTGGTTTGAAGTTTGAATGTAGACTGCTGGAAAGTGGTACTTACTACTTAGTCGTAATGGTTGTAATATTTCAATAATTATAATTGCATGTAAACAAATTTTAATTAGGTATGTTTTATATAAAGTTTTATAAAATTAAAACCCAAGTTTTGAAAAAAAAAATGGTGAAGAGAATTTATAGTTGTCCTTTGTCTAAATATATAGTTTTCAATATCGTGCGGTAGTTGAAGTGCGTAAATATATTTCGACAATATCAAAATATACTTTATTCTAAAACTAAAAACTAGTAAATGACAAAGCGAATACCTTACTAGTTTATGGCGGTACAACACAGTACTGGACTACTGGTAGTGTAAGAATACCGAAGCTGACTCGAATCGAAACCGAAAACCATAAAAATAAATTCATGCCAGAGTTTTGTTCGGTTGGTATTGTATGAATGCTACATTTGTCAGCAATGTAAAATGCTCTTATGGATTCGAATGAAGTGAAAAAATGATTAAAAGAAACATGAATTTTTTCAAAATATATGGTTATAAATGATATAGGTATCCCAATTTAAATGCTCTTTTTCCGAACCGTGAACATTTATAAACAAGGCCGAAGCCATAGACCAGCATCCACAACTCCGAGGAAGGCACACAAAAAAAAACACACCACCACTACAACAAAGAAAATTTACACCAATTAGACCAAGTTATCAATTTATAACTAAATCTATGTTTGAACTAAAGAAAACTATAGGGTCTAATGTCATAAATTATACTTTGTATTAATAATAATCAATTAAATAATACATCTTTTCACACACAAACTCATTAAAATATAGGATGAAAACGAATAGTGAACCCCTCATATATGAGTTTTTATTATAATTTAGGGTACGGGTATTAGGGTATGAGATGGAGACTGATGTATAAGTGAAAATGAATCAAATTACAAATTTTATTTATAATTTAGGTTATACGATTTTCGAATTAATCGAGTTGAAACTAGTTATTTACTTAACGTTACAATATATAAGATGCAAAATTTTTATAAAAAGACATTAGGTATGTACCCTTTCATTCATAAACTCTCAAATCTTTTTTTTTTAATTATTAAATAATGTTTTTATAAACTTATTATACTCACCAGTTTTCAAAAAAAGGCATTTTAAACAAAAACTTAGGTTGTCTAAAATTACATGTTAAACGTTTATTTTACTTAGTTAAACCCATAACGTTAGTTATACGTATCTCCTAAAATGGAACACCAACTCATGCATGGAAAATAAGTGACAAGAAGAATTAATAGATAAAAGTTGACTTCAAATTTCGGTAAGACATACGTGTTTTACATGGCTGGACTTTTATTATGTTTTATATAATATTTTAGTTTATGAAATTCAATAAGTAACTTTCACCTGCGAGTTCGTAGCAGAAAAATGTCCATATTAAAAGAACTATTAATATAAATTTTATCGTGTTCAAAGTGCATAATTATTATTAGGGGTGTTGTTTTATCCTAACTTTTGGTCGGTCGGTTTTAATATTTTCATACCGTACCGAACGGTTTGGTTTACAGTTTATACCAAAAATAAACCGTATAAAACCGGACCGAACCGTAATCATTTAATATATAAAACCTATGGTTTATGGTTTCATCAACCAAATTATCATATTAAATAAACATAAAATATAAAATCGTTATTTGATCTCAAGAGAGTAAACATATTTATTAAAGGCAAACTAATGATAGAAAAACAATAAAAAATTAAAAATTCAAAGCATCAAAAGCGCGTTATGCCATTTTCACATTCTCAAATCTTAACACAGTACCTCAGTAAACCCGCAGACCTTTCATATTTTCGAAATACCAAGTTTTAAACTCTAGACACCTAATTAAACGTTAAATATCAAAAGGTTTTAAAAGCTAGTTCTCCCATTCATTATCACGGTAAGTATTAGTGTATTACTAACTGTTTAAAAAGTTGCGTTTAAATTTAAATTTCTATTTAAATTGCTTCCCTTTAAAAATCGCTCATGTACCTAGTTTTCGTTAACTAGTTTGTTGAAGTGGCTCATTTTGGACATCTGGTATAAAAGCACAACAAGTTCAAAGCCCCAAACCGCGAAACCAAACCGTTACAAACGGTTTGCTTTGGTTCGGTTTAAGAGTTCTATGGTTCGGTTTTGGATTACAAAAATATAAAACGTCACCAACAGTTCGGTTTACTGTTTGACCTAAAATCCGCGAAAACTGGACCGTGAACACCCCTAACAATTATATTCCATCGATACTTTATTTTGAATGCAATTTTAAGATGGATAGCGTACTAAAGTATTGAAACCGAATATGAGAATCGATACATACCGAATATCACACTGATTATGATGGTTGAACACTAGTTCAGTACTAGTTATTGCAAGAACACAAAAATTTACCGAAACGAATTTGCATCGGAATCAAAAACCATAAAAATAAATGCCGGTATGCGTTTTGTTCGGTCAGCATCCATATCGTACCATACTTAACAAAATGTCAAACCCTATTTTGTGATAACAAAAATTATTTAATATTAAATACGACTTTGTTTTCCAAAAAAAAATTATATCATAATGTTCTAAAAAACTAAAAAATCCATCGTGGGCCAGTGATAAAAAGGCTTGGATTTTTCAGTAGAGACCCAAGTTCGATCCCCACTTGTATCACTTTTAATAGATTATGACAATGAAATATTTTAGTTAAGTCTCAAGATATTGTCAGTTCGAATCCCGAGCCCACCCAATTTTCGTCTCACCGTTTGTTACACCAGAGAGTTTCGCTCTTGTGGCAGCACAACGGCTGTCAAGTGACAGTTAGCGGTATAAGCCAATCTCTGAAGCCAACATAAGCCCGATTAAGAGAACATATGATTGGTTTATGTTCTTGGTTTCATATAATTTTCACAATTTCCTATCAACCCCAATTCAAATCTACCAAAAAAGACAACTAAAATCCAACAATTCTATAGATTTCTTTAACAGAAAACACATTGATCTACATAACAAGTAGTCAAAACTAAAAAACTTGCAAAAAATAAAAGATACCCATATCAAGATTTAGCAAGATTTTATCTTACAAACAACTTTAAACGCGCGAATCAGTCTGAAAAAGCCGAATCAAGCTTCTCCTTCAACTGTTCTGCAGCACCCGCACCACCAACGCCTTGAAACAAAAACGTATGTATCACTTTCCCGTTATCTGTAGTCGAAACATTCGTATCGTTTATTACCATTTCGTGTTCCTTAAACGTCTTTAAAACCCATGCAACTGGATGATCGTCTATCGGACAACTAACTCTAACAACCGAGTCGTCTTTCCTAGTCATAAAGTCAACCTCGGGTTGACAGTTGACTTCCTTTTCAGCTTCCAAGATTCTTATCCTGGATTGAAGATCGGTTATGTACGATATCGCATCACCAAGAAGCGATGCTTTATCCATTTTTGAAATGTTTGGGACCACGGCCCGTAACGCGTAGAATCTTTGGTTTAGTTTCTCGCGTCTTTGTCTCTCGGCTTCTACATGGTTTAACGGTTCTTCTCTCCCGTTAGCAGGCTTCCGGCCTCGTTTTCTTGGTTTTCGATCCAGAAAGTTTGAATCTTGATTAGATTGGTCGAGACCCGATAGTACCGGTTGCGAATTCAATACTCCACCGATCACGTGGTTCATCCCTGGGTCGATTCTATGCCCGTTTGACGAATTCCCGGAAAAAACACGATTTTGTAGCCCGTAAGATTCACCACCGAAATCCAAATCCAAATCGTCTTCGACTTTCGGTGAAAAGTTAATACTAATCGGACCGGATTTTGCACCACCGCCACCAAGACTTAATTCTTGCCCAAATATTTTTGGTAATGCTTTCGGGTGGCACTCGTTAAACAAAGTTTTGACCGACGTAATAAAGCTTTGGTCTTCTGGGATCGACTTAAACGAACCGATTTCCAAAACTCCTCTTTTAACGGGAACGAGAACTAGGGTTTGAAACCGGGATAACTTGGCTAAAAAGGATCTTGACTGGTAATGTTCTTGACAACTTTTGGCATCCGAAACCCAAACGGGTCGGCTCGTGTTAAATGCTTGAGACGGGCTAGACGGTTTATCAAACGGGAATAGGTAGAACCTCGAAGTTAAATAAAACATTTCCAAATCGGAAACCAAATCCATTTTTAACTGAAGGTTTCCTTCTTCGGGTCCTTTGAACCATGAATGAATCTTTTGAAGAACCATTTTTTTTCTAATGTTTTCGACCCGTTTTTCACTAACATCGGCCCCCTTTGACTCTTTGTAATGCCCATCGCCCCAAATCAAAGCCGATTTACCAGATTTCGAATTTGAAACTTGCCAGAAAACCGCGTAGTTCCAATCCAACCCCTCGAAAATCTTGTGAAGGCAATCTTGGACCCCTAAATCCCTTGTTTTCGACCTAAATTCATCAGGAACCTTATTTGAAGCTGACCATAACAAGAAGTTTAAAGCTTCATGACCGATAACACTCTCTAACATACCCTTATCTTCTTCTTCTAACCGAAATCGGTCTCCCATATCTGGTGAAAATGAATTTAAGGCTTAGTGTTTATCTTTGTTGATGATTATCTGAAATTAAAGAAATCAAAAACGGCAACTAATCAGAATCCATAAAGTATTAGAACTATCAATTTCAGACACAAACTAGTCAACACGAAACGACACGAAGTTAAAGAAGTTGGGGCTTGAGCTTAACAGGTTTCGTGTCTTAAAACAGGTCGACACATTTAAGACATAGAAATTCGTGTCCAAACAAGTTAAACACCTGCTTAGTCCTGTTTACAATTTTTTATTTTTATTAAATAAAATATATGGCATATGCTTTAATTACCTTACGCCTCGACCTAATGGTATTTCCCTTACATATATTATTATTATTATTATAATTATTATTAGCTTTTATATAGCTGTTAAACTGTGATCTTATTATTAATATTATTATAATTAGTAGTAGTTTTTATATAACTGTTAAACTTTGATTTCCTTTATTTTGCTTCATACACATGTACTTAGAGCCGAGGGTCTCTCTGGAAGCCACCTCTTTATCCCTTTGGATAGAGGTACGGTGTGCCTACATCCCACCCTCCCCAGACCCTACTTATAGCTTTGCTGTCGGTGGGATTTTACTGGGCATGATTGATTGATTGATTGATATGTATTAAGTTATTAACTAAAGTATTTATAAACTTTTGGCAACTTTTATTTCGCCACAAATATAATATGTATCATGTCCCTAAACATGCCTTCCAATAACCTGTTTCTAAACAGGTTCGTGTTCATGTTCATAAAAACGGCAGGATTAGTTATCGTGTCGTGTCCGTGTCTAGTACCACAGGTAATCATGTCTTGTCGTGTCGAGTCGTACCTGTTATGCCAGCCTTACCAAACAGTCAACACGATCAATATAATAAACCATTACAGTCAACACATAATACTCATATATATTTTTCAGTCTGGCTACCAAGTAGGTATTGGTGTGTTTGTAACAAACATATTCATACTTTTATATGTTATACATTATAAACTATAATCACATAATACTCATATATATTCTTACTTTATAGGTAATAACATAACACTAATGAATTGTGCATTAAAAAACCTTTAATGAACAAACATTAACGAACATAAACGAACGCGTTATCGAAGTTCACAAACACAATTGAACAAAACAGTTCAAAATCATACCAACAAATACTTCAAATTTCTAGGGTTTCAAAAGCTATGGCAACACAACCCACGATCAAATCAATCAAATTACAAAACTTTACACATGGGTTCATTCTCAAATCAAATCAATTGCATAAAAACCAACTCAATAAGATACAATCAAAGCCCTAGATCTAAAATTGAACCAAATTATACGAAATTAAGCTTAAAAAACCGCGGGAAAATTGGGGGTTTTGGTGGGTATTGTTAAAAGATTGGAATCGTACCTGAAGATTGAAGAATAATCGGTGGGTTGATCGGAAGAACGGTGGAGAAAGATGAAGTGTAGATGCTCGTGAACCATGTGAGTGAAAGAAAAAGAAAGGCGGTTTAGATCTGATGGTAGTGTTTAATTTAATTTATTATTATAACGTGTGGATGGATAGAATAACAAAAACATGGGGTGATGAGTTTACATGTTTAGTCCTCTAAAAGGTTTGTTTTGTTAGTTGACAAAACTCGAATGTTGCGGCGGGGATTGAACATGAACTCGGTTGGTATTAGTTTGGTTTGCTACGGTACGCGTTAACTATGGTAAATGAAAGAGAAGTCGAGAAAAATAAAGTCATGATATACTAAGACAGTTCGCTATGGGAGCCCTTGGGGCGCGGAAGGCGCATAACCCCAACGAGAGGCACTGTTTAGGGAAGGGGGGGGGGGCTTTGGAACGACTAACATCATCATGCTTTTTACTCCCCCCCCCCCCCCCTCTCTCATACACACATATACATTTGTGTGCTCCGGGAGCTTTAAATCACAATAGGGTGTTATGGAGAAGAGCTTCGAAGCCTCATTTCTTACGTGAGCGAACATCCTAAAAAGGGTATTGACACTCGTATAGTTTACGGTACCAAAATTTGGAAAAAAAATATTTTGAGTATAACTTTGTTTTCGGGAAACTTATGTTGAAATGTCAAAATGCTCCCGTGCCCGCCGAGGGAATATGATCGATGTGTTCGATTATGTTTGTTACGGTATTGATACTTTGTTGTAACAGATGAACGAGAGAACCGAAAGTTTAAAGCTGTGATATGCCTACGATGATGTTAGCATGTGTTTTACATCGATCAAAAACCATAAAAACATATATTGGTGTTGTTTCTAGTAATACCAATATTGGTATCGATGTTGTTCAGTCAAAATCCGGTTTGTCACGGTGCTTTATTTTGAATACAACTGTGTTTTAAACAAAATAAGCCGGAAGTGTCGAAACAAAAATAAATAAATAAAAACAACTGTCTGTTTTTTTTTCTTTTTTGTTAACAAGCGTAAGTTATCAAAGAAGATTAAATTAAACAGAAACTGAATGGGTTAAAAATGCATATTATTTAATAAATAAGGGATAAAATTGAAATCTAGAAAAACAAGATGTTTGACATGCAAAACAACAAACTAATAGTTAGAATGTCGAAAAGCATGTTGACATCTTGCAAACATTTTAACTATGAATTGTGTCTTGGCCCTAGTAATACTCAAATGTTTACTACAAAGGTTGTGTTTTATTATGCATGTTTATAATGTTTTTTTATGGTGAGAAAATAAATAATGAATATGATGGACATAATTACATTACTTATTGTCCCTCATGCCTCGTGACCTTTAATTTAATACAATAAATAAGATGTACCATATGTGGTATACAATCACTTGTTGGATGACAAAATATTAACTTCTATTTATAGCCTCGCAATGGAAGAGTAAGAAACATGTGATGAGAAATAAGTGTTATGGGCCCTTCTTTACTACTAGTTCTTTAACCAACACATGTTTATGAGAAAATTGTATAAATGTTTAAACTATATTTTTTGAACGACAAACTAAGTAACGCCGGGTACTTCGTACGCGACTCCCATTGGCTAAAGATAGCCTGAGCCGACCACTAGTCCGGACGGACGGAGCCCCTAGCGGTCCACCTATTAAGGGATTCACCGGATAAAACCCGACCCCCACGCCCGCCAAATGGCACGACAGCGAGGAGCCGGTAAAACCGGGTGAGATCAGGACTCGAACCCTGGCAAGCCAGGGTCATCCCTCATATCTTCCATATAAATTGGTGATAGTGAGGTTTGAACCCCATACCTCTTACTTGTAAAGGGAGTGTTCTACCATTGAGCCGCATCCGATTTATATAAATGTTTAAACTATACTTGTACCTTTATAAAACTTTCAAAAAAATAAAAATAAAAAACGAGTAAAAAATAATTATTAGTTCTTTATAAAAAATAATCACTTTTGGTCTTTGATCACTTCGATCTATGAATCAAATATGAAAGATTATGCGTCTATCGCCTACCCACCAAAGACTATCAATTATCAAGGAAATAAGGGTGTCGAGTGCATAAAGAGCAAATGGCTAATATTGAATATGGCTCGTATTGAATACAAGGTGAATGATTGGTTAATTATTATCATAAACACAATGTAAATGATTTGAATACAAAAGAATAAAATATAATCACATCTAGGTTGGAGTTGGTAACACTTTGTATAATCTTACTTAATTCACTTTACTAACAAACTACATAAATTCATTTACAATGTGCGAAATGATGGAAAAATTTAGACTAAAGAAGTCGGAATATTATTACTTAACGATAAAAACCGATAAAAGACACATACTAAGATGAAATCACAACAATTGCAACAATTGATCAAATTTTGCCCGGTATGTAAATGAGTCGAGGTTGGCTCGCTCGGTTGACTCACTCAAATTATCCCAACTTTAACATCTTGTAGGCAAAGTACATATTCAATGTTTTAAGCTTAACTCTCTATTATTATTTGGATCCATTAGCTTCCACTTCTTTTTCTTCTAAGTTCTTACAATCTAACCAAGCACAAAACCAGCCAAACCAACTTTTTTAAGACCGGGTTTAACTCGAGCTCAAATTTTCAACTCGGTTTATATCCGAGCCAATCCGCATCCGATTTATATAAATGTTTAAACTATACTTGAGTTGTAAACATATCTGGTTCTCTGTTAGCCCTTGATATTATGGTACACGCTAAAATTAGTTAAACTACATGCTTCATTTCCTAATGTCGTCAAATATAGTGATAAATGGTTTATTTTTGGGCTAAGTATTCAACGTTAAAATCATGATTAGTGACTCATATTGGAAAATCAATAGATCAATGTCATTGTTTTATTTCAATGACAAGGTCCATTAACTATATACTATGCCTTTTAGGACAAATATATTCATAGGTGTGAACTTGATGTCTCAAAAGTCAAAACTGAGTGTTCATGGGCATAAAATGTTGATATATTCGCTTCTTAAAAAGTTTACTATCCTTATAACGTCGTTGTGTTCCAAAGTTTCATTTAAGAGTTATTTAATTGAGTTCTTAAAATGATAAAATTCACCGTTCAAAATAAAAGAAAAAACTACAAAGAAAGTATTTAGAGCATTCACAACAGCTTCTATATCTATATATTTACACTACAAAAGAATACATTTTTTCTCTCATATACAATTAAATAATATTTTTTTACATTATTATCATTATCTTTTATCTCTCATTCACTTACAACCACTTTCAAATATATTAAAATAAATAGAGGATGAACACTGTTCCTTCAAATTTACCCATCCCCTAAAATTTTTTCTCTTCTCTACTCACAATCACTTACCATTCTCTAAAATTTTTAGAGATTTTCCTCACAAAACTTTTAAAAGAGCTGCTGAGAATGCTCTTACTTTTCAAGACAATGAATTTGAAAACCGTTCTTACACAAAATCTCAAGAACCGTAACTACTGTATTAAGCTTTTGTTTATGGTATCGTATTGTAGGGGTGAGACTTAATGGAACCGAAAACCAATAGAAACGAACTGAAATTAACTAAAAACCGAATTAATCGAAAAACAGTTATCGGTTTTTAACCCGTTGGAATTAACTGAATCAAACCATTACTATTTTATATTTTCACATATTTATAATTTTCTTTACCTTATTTCTTATATTTCATGTTTTATACCATCATTTCATGTACTTATAATTCTTTTGGTGTGCAATACCTCCACTTCATTTATTCACACCTCCATTTGTATGTATGTCTAAACGAAATTTTAGGACAAATTCGATTTGATTAAGCAAAACTATGATCATGCTAAATCTTAAGAAAAAAACAATAACATTGGGGTTATACGACTATATGGATTTAATTGTTTAGGTGCTAGACGGAGCATGCTTGGTTATATTGTCATTATAAAAATACCGGATCTCTACATGTCTAAATTTCTGCTCATGTGCGATTTTGATGGTACTTTATAATAGGGATGAGTTCGGTACTGAAAATCCCGATCCCGAAAATCGCCAATTTTTTGTACCGGTACATGAATATTCGGTTCAGTACCGGTATTGAAGGTAAAATTAGGTAAATACCTTCGAACCGGTATTGAAGGTAAATTCGGGAAATAATGTACCACACCGTTATCATACCGAAACTCAAAACTTTCCGGTAATCACAGTGGCCGGCTGTGATTAGCTGATCACGTTACTTTCCGTGTTCTATACACTTCCCTTTATGAGTCTATTTGTGCTGGTTCTACTTAAGCAGTTAGTCAAATCAAACAATCAATTATTCATATCCCTACCATTCACATATCTTTTCTTTCTCATTAACATATATCATTTAATCATACACTTTACCTTTACTCATCTTGCTTGAGCGACACATGGCATTCTAGAACTGGCATCTTCTTTATTTTTCTTACTTAAATCACATTCTCTGTTCGAGTCTAAGCATGTAGGATGCTTAAATCTCTCGAACTTATGCTCTGATACCAACTTGTAAAGCCCCGAACCCGGTAGCCTTACTTTAGCGTCGGATTTACTCATAAACACAGTTCTTACAAATCAGAGTTCATTAAAACTTCGCGGAATATAAAAGCTTTCATTAAACATTTCATAACAAAACACGTCTTGTCTTAAAACATCCTGTTGTCTTTCAAAATAAACGAAACATTAAACTTAAAAGTCTTGAGTCTTCCGATGCCAGCCTCTTATTCTGTGCCACGTGTCTCCTCAAGCGAGCTGCCTCTTCCTACTCACCTGCGTGCATACTAAAAGTCAGCTACGCTGAGTGAGTTCTAGTTAATCAGGCAACATACAATTTATTCCCATATATTTCTTCCCGTATCCGAAGACACATATTACTACCTTAACCTCGTATAAATATCCATAGGAGGATCGTCACGTAATGTCTATTAAAAGAACCATTACCATTACCATACTATATATAATTTCCATAGGAGGAACACTCTGTATACTTTCCATAGAAGGAACACTTTACTATCCATAGAAGGAACATTATACTTTCCATAGAAGGAACACTATACTTTCCATAGAAGGAACACTATCTATAAGTTATTATTTAATATCCATGTAAGGAGCTAATCACTTCCCTTGACGATACGTGCAATATCCGAAGATCGTTCACATACCGACAAGCTTTCCTTCATAATGTTCAGACATCATCCTTACATTACATACCATATTAATATCTTTATTTATAGCCTAACGGTACGTGCAATATCCGAAGATCATTCACGTTACGTCAAACAATCATCATACATAAATCATACAAGGCATACACTTACCACTTAAGGTAAGTGTATTAACTATCACATCGAGTATGCACACAGCCCCGAAAACATAACAAGGAATGGGGCTAGAAACTCACCTGAACTCTGCTTCTTCCTCTGGTAGCTGTAAATCCCTTATTTAACTGAGCTCGGCTGACTGTACAAGTTACACGTATCAATACTCGCCTGATCTAATCTGGTGGCCTAGTATTAGCTTACTTTAACTTATCGCTTTTAATTTATTTTCAAATCAAACTTGGCTTTAGGCGAAGTTAAACCTTAGGCGAACTTGGCTTTAGGCGAAGTTAAACCTTAGGCGAACTTAGCTTTACAGCGAAGTTGCCATCAGGCGAACTTGGCTTCAGGCGAAGTTACCAGTTAGGCGAACTTAACTTTACAGCGAAGTTGTCATCAGGCGAACTTAGCTTGCAGGCGAAGTTCATCAGGCGAACTTAGCTTGCAGGCGAAGTTCATCAGGCGAACTTAGCTTGCTTTGAAGGCGAAGTTGCCCAGATGCAGGCGAAGTTGCCCAGACAGCCGCTGTTCGGTTTCTTTCCAGCATTTTGAGCGATTTTAACACCCTTTCTATGGTTCAATATCACCCACTACGCTTCCCGACCATTTTCGGTCGCTTATACACTAAAAAGCTTGGATCTTTAAACTTCAAAGATCAAGAATCATACCTTTTTGAGCTTGTTTGGATCTCGTTTAACTTGTTAACACAACTAATCGCTCTCTCTCTCTCTCGGATCTGCCCGTTCCTCTCCTCGGATCTGCCCGGTTCCGGCCGCCGGCGAAGTTGTGGTGTATGTGTGTGTTTTTTGAGTGTTTGGATAATGATAGAAATGAAGATATTTTGGGGTGCTAGGGTATTTATATCCCTGAAATCCCATGGACCTAAGGCCCATTATCATTTAACCCATCTCTATTAATCCAAGTCCATAACCCACATCCATTACCCAACACTAGCCCGACCCATACCAACTCCTATTCTATTATTTATTTCCTGATAACCCGAGTAAACTTTCCATCTATTATTAAGTAATATAATTAATATTATTTTGAAAATTTCGGGATGTTACAATAAACTTTTAGGAAGCTTTCAATTGACGTGAATCACACCTAAATAATAAAATTTTCAATGTCAATAATCAATAAATAAATAAGCTAAAGAAACAAATAACATAAATAATATTTGATAATGGAATAAAACCTTAATCAGACCTAAATAATAAACTTTTAACATGTAATCAAGAATCAATAAACCAATAACATACATCAGAAAAACCAATAATATACCTTCAAAACGTTACCTATGTAACATTCCATGGATTTACCAAAAGTACCCATGCCCCGATAAACTGTTTAAAGTAAACTCATACTTATAAATCTAACATTTTAATCGGATATATTGAACAACATTGGTGAGCAGGATACATGTGTGACATGTGAGTTTTACTTACTTTCACTCATGTTTGAGTTATTGCCTAACGCCTGCCATTGAAGAACGCTTGCTTTTGGTTGGAAGACTAAATCAAGTGTTGTGCGAGACCTCTAAACCACCATCAAACAAACATGTTGGCATCACTGTCTGTTCATCATCATCATCATTATCGAACCCATAACCTCACCAGGTGCTACACCTATTAACATTAGTAGTAAATTTAAAAATACTATTATAATAATTAAATAATGGAAACAAATTACAAAAACACTTATTACATACTTTATTATCATATCTACTGAGTTAGAATTAGAACATTATGCTTCACACAAAAAAGTATTATCAGTTTTAAGTCTAGGCAGAAACCAATAAACATTGAATCTTCATTTTACTTTATACCCGTGCCTGGACATTTTAATGTCATAATGACAAGTATTTTCTTCTTTGGATTATAAACAAAAACATCATATCTTTATAAATTTAAATAAAAAACACAAATAAAATATGTATGTTCTAATGGACTCGAACAATTCTAATATGTTGCCGTACTTGCCCACTTTGTCACCAATTTACTGGTTAAATCACCAAAGTGTTACTCATTACTTAATTAAAATATGATTGCAGGATATGGATCAATCCTTATTAGACAGTAAAACAATGTCATTATCTGAAAAAAATATAAACAAAGAAACTTACTAAAACTATAAAATACCTTAGATGAGGAGCCTTTAGAGGGAGCCCACTGATTATCAGATTCTTAATCATCAAGTGTATCATCAGCAAGTCACAAACTTACAATCAGAGCAGTAGTAATCTACATGTTAAAACAATAAAGAGTTCAGAATCTTTAACACAGACGGTAACTAAAAAATATCAAATTTTACCTTGATTTTTATCCATAGTTCAAACCAGTCATATAGGCCATATATAATAACCTATAATTATGATCATATTCAACTCAACCAACTGAAATAACTCAAGAACACCCAAGTTATCATAATTCAAAGCATGATTTATGTGATCAAACTAATGAAATTGGAAAGAAGTTACTTCCAGTATTGGCATTAAATTCTTGTGGTCAAACTACAATTCAAAACAAACATGAAATTCAAAATTCTACACCATTAGGGTTTCGATTTCCTATTCTAATTTCGAATTATGGTTTATACAATAGAATACTCATAGACTAAACAACCATGAAAACAACAACAAAAGCTATACATCCCTTTATATTCAAGTCCTAATTTCAAATCATTTTGCTCTAAATTAGTAATAGTGATGATAATTTCAAGCCCATATCAAAATCATTATTAATAAAACTTCTTTTTGCCAAATATGCTTTATATACATATAGTAACTAAGTGGTTGACTTTATGCATAAAACAGTAGTAACAGGTTATAACGGGTTGAACTCAAAACTGAAAATTGTTATTTATCGTTGGCGGACACATAACTTGATGGTTGAATTTTTTTATTTATAATTAATTATCTATCTAACCAAATAGAGCAACATAAAACTAAAAAAAAAAGTAACTATATTGAATCAAAGAAAATGTTTGTCACCTGCTGTACCTAAAGGTGTGCCACTGCGATCATTTCTAGGATAATCTTCACCAGAATAAAAGTGATCAATGTGAGAGAGTTAACAACGAAAGACCTTAACATTTGATAATGGGAAAGTAGCATTGAAAAAGAGAATAAAAAAATCACACATTTTAATAAATTGAATCAAAACATAATACCATTTATATTTAAGAGCGGTGTTTTCATTGTTCATGTTGGTAAAATAAATACAATTTTTGAAAATGCAAGAACTGGGATGCAGAATTACACAAGGGTAAAAATAAAAGTTTACCAAATAAATTATTTACAGAAGATTTGTGCTAACAAAAATGTATTGAATATTTCATTTCATGGTCATCTAAATATTTCAAAAAAAATACTCTAAATCCGTAGTACGTTCAAAAGCTAACCTATGTATGCCAGTCGACAAGAATACCACACATTTCTTGTATAAAGTCATGCTACACAATAAGTAGATATAAACGTTGAAAGTAAATGATAATATGAAAAGTTTGACTTGATTGATTTATCAACAACTAAAATAATACCTCTGTCACGCGTAATTTATTAAATATTTCAGTTGCATATAAGGTGGACATTATGTCAAGAATAGCTTGATAATTTACATCCTCCACGTTGTTAATAATATGTATTTTTCCTGCACAATGAAATGATTCTTTAAAAATATTAAACACCAAGGATTGTGATATTGGTTTACAAAAAATTAAAGACAATATGTTAAAATAAAACTGCTTATTAAGGGGGATTATAATATGATTTAAAATCATAAAATTAGTTTACAAATAATAACCAAACATATATTACAAATAATTTAGGCAAGAATTTAAATTTTTAATGATATCGGTTATCACATAATTCGTAACTGAATGTTTAACTTAACACTAATTTTTTGGTAAAGAATTAAAAAGGAATGTTTAATTTTGGCATTCATTTTAAAGAAAATTTAATTTCTAGAAATAAAACAATTATTCATTCAATATCCGAATAAAACTTAAATGAAATTAACCAACATTCAAATAATTGATATTCAAAATCAAAAATTCCAAAAGTGTCAAATTACATATCTTAGCATATACCTATAAACGAAAAAATAATAACTGTTAACTTGCTATCGAGATATTACCAATTAACCAAAAACATGAAACAAAATCGGAACGATGGATACCCAAATCATTATCAATCGTTAATGTTAATATACAAGCAATAAGTATATAAATCATATTACATACTTTGTCGAGGACATCCAACGATGGCTAATTGATGTAACTATGGCAGAAACTCATACTCCATACCCTGTTTGTCAAAATTATGGTTATTAAACAAAAAAATGATACAAATTAACTTGATATCGAGATATTTAGCAATGAAGCAAAAACATGAAACAAAAGCGGAATTGATGGACACCCAAATCTTATTCGGTCGTTAATGTCCGGAAGGAAATTAGGAGAAACTAATAATCGACTGATTGTTAATGTCCGGAAGATAAACAAAACAAAATCGGAACCAATTCACACAAAAAATAGGCAAGAATGGCCGATTGAATGGAGGCTTTGGTTGATTAGGTTAAAAGGTTTAGTATGAAAGAGTGCGTGTATTGAATTGAAGATGAAAGAAAAAGAAAATTGGAAACCGGGTTTAGTATGAAAGATGATTTTTTAAATTATTTGTAAAACGAAATAAGCGCATGTCAAAAAATAAAAACTAGGCCAAACAACCCTATAGTCTGTATGAGTTGGTAATATGTTATTATATCCTGGATAGTGATGACTGATGTCAGTGTTTCAATTTTTCAAATAAAACATCATTTTTCTATTTTAGAAAACTGAATTACAACAAAGAAGCCCCGGTTCGAACAAATCATACACTAAACGATCTGTTTGATCACATATTGAAATAAAAAAGCTCCCTAACTGTGAATGGAATGTTGAATCAACAAGAACGACCATAAGAAAAAAATGACGTAAATATGACACCCCCCTGTATGGGTTTGAACTTGTTTAGAATGTTTACAATGCGAAACCCGCACACACCATAAGTTATTACCTCATATTTATGGCTCCCTAAATACAAGGTTGATAGCAACATGCCAATAACGGACTCTCGTGCACACACACTAACATGCAACTTCTTATTAAGCGAAACAAACATTCTTTGATTTAGACAACCACACGAAACTAACTTCAGACGAAACCATCATTCTTTCGGCTAAGCTTTGTTTTGCGTTGATATGATACTATTTGTTATGCATCAGTCTCATTTTAACTCCATACAGTAACCTTAGTAAAAGTTCGTAAACCAAGTTGGGATTTAAGCATAATAACGATCGAGAATAACTCAATTGTTACATATTGTGTTTTACTTTAGTAAGTACTTAGATATTACTCAAAACGTGTATTTCTTTATATGTGCATAAGTGACATAAATATTTGTTATTATAGAGTTTGTATGAATGGTTTTATTATTGCACTCACTGCTTTAATATACGATAAACAATTTATTGCTTGTCCTTATAGTTTTTCTCTACAAGGGTTTTTCTTTTTGGATCTCATTAGTGTCTTACCATACATACTACTATCTTAGTTTACATGTATTTTCATATTGTGAGGTGAAAACCAAAAAAAACCCAAAAATCAAAACTAGCTTAGGAATTAGGATTGTGATAATTAATCTAAACACATTACCAATTTAGCACATCTACTAACATAACTTGTAAAAATAGTAACTTAACAATCTCTCCAAAACTAAATGTTACCACTAATTTAGTTAAGTATTTTTAAAATGTTCATCTTTAATGACTTTACAACCAGCTTATCATACTCAGTTCTAATCCGTTTTCAAAAATTCTTGTATCTACTTGTCACCCAGTCAATATAGCATAACACAAGCTAATAAAATCTCAAAACAACCTTCGATTGCTACTTAAACCTCTTCAAAATGTAATCACATACGTTTCCAAACATACGTTTTGACCATCGCCGATTTAAACTCAATTATCTCCTAACTTACTCATCGTTAACCGTAATGTAAACATTCATTGTAAAGCTAACTTAATTTCCTACTCAACTAAATATTTTTTATAAATTTTCATTAAGTTTAGGTTAAGTTGTGATAAAATGAATCAAGCATAGAAACACATTCATATAAAATATTAATTACAACTTTGATCCAAGGCTACATCCATCTTGTATCACAACCGTAGATTAAAAACAATCAAACGGATAATATTTAAAATGAGACCATCCGTGTAGTAAACATATCAGCCAATCAGATTCCAGTATCTCTCATTATATCCACTATATATTTAAATCCATAATATTCACCATTTTATTAACATAATAACACCATCTTCTTCTTAAATAACCTGCAACTTTTCAATCTATCATCAAACCCTAGGTTAAGTAATGGCGACTGAAGAACCAGTTGTGGCGACGGAGGTTGCTCCGGCGGAGGATGCTCCGGTTGAGACGGCGGCGAAGGAGACGAAAGGTAAGAAGACGAAGAAAGCGGCGGCTGCTACGAAGAAGCCTAGGAAGCCTGCTCAGCATCCTCCGTACTTTGAGGTAATTGATTGCATTTCGGTTATTGAGCTGGTTTTGACCTAATTTTGTTGCTGGTTGATGAAATTGAATTGATGTTTGACCTGAATTTGTTACTGGTTGATGAAATTGACTGGATGACTGAGCTGATTTTGACCTAATTTTTTATACTAATTGATTGGAATTGACTCGTTATTAGATCTAATTTTGTGTCTGTATGATGAAATTAACTCGTTATTTGACCTAGTAATTGTAACTGATTGATGAAATTGACTCGTTATTTGACTTAGTAATTGTAACTGATTGATGAAATTAACTCGTTATTTGACCTAATTTTGTAACTGATTGATGAAATTGACTCGTTTGATTTAATTTTGGTACTAATTGATGAATTTGACTAGTTATTTGGCTTAATTTGGTTACTTATTGATGAAATTGACTCGATGTTTGACCTAATTTTGTTAACTGATTGAATGAATGTGCAGATGATTAAGGAAGCAATTGTGACATTGAAGGAAAGAACCGGTTCGAGTCAGATCGCAATCACAAAGTTCATTGAAGAGAAGCACAAGAACCTTCCGGCCAATTTCAAGAAGATACTGTTGACTCAGCTCAAGAAGTTTGTAGCCGCTGGTAAGCTGGTCAAAGTCAAAGCCTCTTACAAGCTGCCGTCGGCCAAATCTGAATCTGCTCCGGCCAAGAAGAAGCCTGCTGCAAATGCCAAGCCGGCCGCTAAAAAAGCCCCGGCTAAGAAGAAAACATCTGCTGCTTCAAAACCTAAAGCTGCAGCCAAACCGAAAGCCAAGCCGGCTGCAAAGACCAAGCCGGCTGCTAAAACCAAGGCAGCTCCTAAAGCGAAACCGGCTGCTAAGCCGAAAGCTGCAGCTCCTGCAAAGAAAAAGGCGGCCCCTAAAGCCAAGCCGGTGGCTAAGGCTGCGAGGACGTCTACAAGGACATCACCTGGGAAGAAAGCTCCAGCAGCGAAGAAGGCAGCTCCGGTAAAGAAGACGCCGGTGAAGAAGGCGGCACCAGTGGCTGCGGCGAAGAGAGGTGAGGCGACTACAAGGAAGGCGAAGAAGTGATGATGATGAGTTGGTGTTTGTTTGGTTGTAGGAATTTAGTTTGTATGTTTGATTGTTGATGATATTATCCATCCATGGGAGGAGTTTATAGAGTTCGAATCTTGATATGTCATGTTTCGGTATAATGTAGTTTGTTAGGTGTTCTTCAATTGTTACAAATTCAGGTTGGAATTAAAGATGTTTGCCATCTGCTTGATGGTGAGTTGATTAGGGTGGTTATCATTTGAATTGGTTATTGATAGATTGTGGGTTTGAATCAATTTGATGAAAAACATTAACATTGAGGTATACGCCTGCATATATGGATTTAATTGTTTAGGTTCTAGACGGAGCATGCTTGATTACCGTACCAATACTCAAAACTTTGGTACCGATCGGTACCAATACCAAACTTTATAAACACGCCTACGTATAAACTAGAACCTATGGCCGTCTCAATCTTTTTAAGGGCCTAAAACGCATAAAAATAAAAAAAAATTGGAGTCATTTTCGTAACAAAAATTGTTTTCGATATTATGACTCCCATGTCATAATGCACTTGTATATTCATAGACTATAAACCCTATCGTCAGTTGACGATCTCAAATCCAAAACAACCTACGCATAATTTGCTTTATTTTTACTCCCGCTTTAGTTTAGCCATTCCTCATGATCCTTCCAAAATCCAAATTGACAATTTAATACTCCAACATGTGATGTTTGGGTATAAATGTCATATGTGAAGAATATAATCATGAACTTGTGATGTATATAACACATATAGAGCATAGACCGGGTTTGTCACTTTCAAATATACCCCATATGGTGGACATAACCTATTCTTAACTAATAATAATCAACCCCAAACACATTTTAAAAGGTTTATTATTGTTTTACAATATGAAACATTTTATCAGAACAATAATCAAACATTTGATGCAATTCGTTATATTCTACGGATAAATGAATTTGTACTTAACAATCTAAAAACCAGTTTTACATTTATAAATCTTTCATCCGAATAAACTCTCAATACAAAACACATTAGATGTAGTTTCCCGACTAGAACTTGTAGCATCGTGTGATCTTTTCAATACTCGATTATCCTTTCTTGCTTTCGATTTTCTGAATGAAATACTTAAGCTCTTTCTGAATATCCTTTCTAGAAGGTGACATAACAATATCATGCCAAACTGACCCGCTTTTATGTGTCGGGTTCGGTTTACTATAAAGTTCATATATCGAGTCTGCTTTCTCATTCAAGTTTTCTATCATTTTTAAGCATGATATCTCGTCAGGATCAACCAATAATGTCTTTTCTTTCTCTTTCCACCCTATCAACTTTTGAGACATAAAGTTCATATTTTTAAGCGAATTAACATAACCATGAGTCTTAAATTAAAATTTAAAAAACAAGAACATGTTATATATATATACCTTTGGTGGTCCATCTAGATCATTGGTTTGATATAGCTTTGCACTGTCTACAATTTGGCAATATGTCATAAATGCCCTTGCAAATCTCTTGTGTGATGTTAATTGTGACCTCACTCTCACTGCCCTTCTACACATAATTGCTCTCCTGTTAACAATTAATTATTGGGGTGAGAAAAAAATCCAAAAAGTCAAAAAATCCAAATCCAAAAAAGCAAACCGAAATAAAAACCGACGGTTTGGTTTTATAATTTTGTAAAAACCGTATTGACGGTTCGGTTTTGGTTTTGCATGTTAAAAAACCAAAAAAAATCGAACCTAATTCCTAAAGTTTTATTTATTTTTTTATATTTTATATTCAGTAATAAATAAGAATTTAATAAATATGTAACTCTAATATTTTTTTTATCAAAAGTATAATAGTCTATTATTTTACAATTAACACAATTATGTATACCTAAATTTATTATTTTTTTCGGCTTAAAATTTTCAAGCTCAAATGGCAAAAACCGAACCGAAACCAAAACGAAATCCGTAAAACCGAAACCGAACATTTTCAAAAACTCCAAAAGCCGAAGTTTTGGTTTTCGGTTTGGTTTTAGCCAAAAACTGCACCGAACTGCACCACACATACACCCCTAGTTAATCAAGTTTTGTCAAATGCATACATGTTATATTTTATCTCTAACAGGTCAAACTTAAAATAAAAAAAAAAGAAAGTAGCTAACAAAGAAACAAATAAAAGGGGTAGAAAGTGGCCCAAAGTGTATTTTTAATGCATAAAGTGATAAAACCTCTTAAATATTTTTTTATCAAAAAATATCAAGATTTGCTTTAAATAATAATAATTTTGTATCACACTTGACACGCTAGTTGTTTTAAAAAATAAAATTTCAACAAAAAATAACCAGTTCTGGCTCGTCCAATTCGTAAACTTTAGCCGGATGAGAAATTTTTAGTATTTATGGCAATTTTGACTCATGTACTTATAAACTGGTCAGTTTTGGGCTATGTGCTATTTGTAACGGGTCAAACAATTAAGTTGAAAAAAATCTTGAAAAGTAAACAAGTCAAATGAGTCAAAAGTAGCCCGCTTTTATAAAAAAAAAATAAAAAACTCTTAGTGTCTGGCACCAAAATAACCCTTTTGACCCGTATCCCGACCCGTTTGACCATGATTTGACTTTTTATTTTTATTACCTTATGCCTCTAACAACAGCTAAATAAGCATCACAAACAACTCCAACTAACTCTATCCTGTATGGTCTTCTTTTAGTATGACCATCTAAGGATTCACTTTCTTCTTCAAGTTGTTCCCAGTAATTCTCAGTAACACTTCCATCATCATTCACTTTGTACCCTGCGCCCATGCGGTAACGTTTACGGTGCACCATTCTAGCCATTGTTATTGTTTGTACTACAAATGGCACCCATGATAATGTTCCATCCATGATCACATCTCTCCCTTCGTTTAATGCGGTTACTAGGAGAGATGATGCTGCGTTTGTAGACGATTGGTGCACCTGTTGCACATGCATATGTAAATTAAAAAAAAATTATAAGAAAATAGTTGAAGTGCAATGTTTATTTCTCTCTCCTGAAGTTTAGAAAAAATATCTATACTATTTATAAAGCATGAGTGAGGGACCTCTTAAATTTTAAGAGGTACCAAACTCAATGCTTTATGTACAACATACAATGCATCAAAAATATAAAAATTAAGGGTAATTAAGTCTTTTCATTCTTTTAAAATATACTTATAACTTTGGTCCCTCAACTTCATCACTTTTTTGTAAATTTGGATAATAGTTACACACATGCCCCGTAATTCAAAACCAACTACCCCTCGACTTTTTAACGGCCATATCTTTTCACACGTTAATATTTTTCTTAAAATAACTACATCATAAAAACGAGTATTTTATTCTCTTTAATTTGAGTATGGTATTGTTATAGTTTTTAGTTTTAAAATTTTAACATGTTACGCGATTACCGTGTAGAACTGGTAACAGGTCGAGTCGGGTGAGCTTGGGTCATTTGTAAAAATGGATTAGGGTCAGAACAAGTCAATACAAGAAAAATGGTTAATTTGGTTCGGGTTCGAGTAGATAGGGCCAGGTCAGACCAATGTCGAGTCGGACTGGGTTTAGGGCCAAAACGGGTTGGTTTACAAAAGTGGTTATTTGAAATTACTGTATATTTCGGGTTTGCTTCTTGATTTTCGTCACCGGTTACGCAGATGTCGTTGTTTACATGTACAGGGGCCGATAAACGCGTGTTCAGCACCACATAACGCACATAACCGAATCTTGGTATGCGCTCAACATAGCGCCCTACACCGGTAATCATTATGAATTACACGCGTGTGTTGGTTAAGCATGTTTTAATGTCAGTAACGTGCATTCCGGGCCGGTTACGCGTGTTCAATTTTCGATTACACGCAACTGGCTTTGCACGAGTTATGTGTCAAATTTCGGGCTACGTGCACACTGTCATCAGATGACGTATGTACTGGCACATACTATACGTTCATTGTCGAGTTGCGTGCACACCCCCGCTGCATTGCGCGGGCACTCAGCTAGTATATATGAATAAGCGTGTTTATATACATATAGAACCTACACATGTGTAAGTTATGTACGGTTAATATTCATAAAAACATATGAACAAATTAATTTGTTGGTTTGTTTTTTATTTACATAAACATATTTGTATATAGGGAGTAAAAATTAAAAATATGAACCATAAATAAAAAAATACGTATATGTATATGGGTTGAGGGTCCTAAGAGAACTTTTGAAATTGAGAACTTTAAAAATCATTTTAGGTCAAAAAAAATTATTATTTTTTTAAAAAAGATTATAAAACAAAAAAAACGAAATTTTAAAAAAGCAAAAAAAAAAAATTCATTCCGGTTTTATTAATAAAAAGAAGAAGAAAAACCCTTAATTGTACGTACATATGTATAATCATTTAATCTTGATTTGCATAATATACACATATGTGTATAACGAATAACTTGTATAAAATTAAAAAATACGTATTATACATATATGTATAATTTTGCTAAACCGATATTTTTTTTAATTTTTTTTATGAAACCGGGATAAAAAATAAATTTTTTTGGTTTTTTCTTTTTTCATATTCGCGTTTTTTTGTTTTTAGTTTTCTTTTATTTTCTTAAAAAGATCTTTTTATGGTTCAAAATGGTTCTCAAAGTTCTCAATTTCAAAATGATTCTCACATGATCCAAATCCTATGTATATGTATATGTATATGAAGAAACACTAACCGGACCCCGGTACAGATTATAGATAATCTGGGGGTTGGATAGCTGTTTCCCACGAGGGGTTGGACCCTGAGAAGATGGTTCTTCTGATAACCTGCAAAACAGACACCGTGAGCTCGTCACTGAGAAGGGGGGGTTCCTCCTTGTGACCACCCTCCGGCGTGAGAATCAGACTAGATTGCTCTTTAAATATAAAAGTATATTAAGAGATTGCTAGAGCAGATATCAGGTATAATATGATGATAATGTGATAAGATATGATAAGATGAGATGGTCATACCATTTGTGGTATTTATAGCCGAAGGTAGGTTTCCAAGGAGGTATGGCCGGCTGCAACAGTGTTCCTGTTCCACCGACAGTAGCCTACGCACGTGCCCTGCTGGTAGTTGGTGGGTAGGTAGCGGCTGATAGCGACCAGGCCTGCTGTATACTATTCCTTTTCTACCAACTGCCGGCTACGCACGTGGTATGACAATAGTTGGTGAGTAGGCAGCGGCTAATAGTGACATACAGTGTAGGAGCATGCTGCTCGCCATACTGTTGTCCATAAGCTGTCGTATCTTTATTCAGATCTTTTTCCCATACCTCGTCAGGTACAGTACAGAAGATCTTCCCGTATCGTACGGACTGGCTTATTTGGGCGGGAGTATTCCCCCTCCCGCCGTTGTGCGGGATTGTTCCCGGCTTCGCTCATTCCTTCAGGTGACACTGAGTGATTGAGAGCTAAGTGCCTTGTGCGTGTAGCCTTGCTGCGCGGGTGGCCTTCCCTAATGGCTTGTATCCGAGGCTGCGGGGACAGGCGGAGTCCTTCACCATTGGGAGGCATTTCCTGCGGGACCAGCTTGCGTACTGCGCGTAAGGACGTCACGTCTCTGAGCATGGTTGGTCCTGCGGATCCAGTTGGTTTCTGCGCAGACGTCCCTGTTTAAGGTGAGTCTTGCGGGTCCAAATGGGCTCTGCTGGGACCTACCTCTTCAAGTCCCCCCATTCCAATGTTCTTCTCATGCGTGTTTAATAAAGTGAGGTGAACTTTTGGACTTAAGCAAAGGGTTTTGAAAAGGGTTTTTTAAGGTTTTCCATGGGTATTCTTCCCGCGGAAGTCCTTGTCACTTGCAGAAATTCCCGTGTTTCCTGCTTGGTCTTTGGGTATGATGCGGGTAGGTCTGTAACCTCCTCGCAAGTCAGGAGCGTTGAGTCCCACTTGTGTGGACTCTCCATGAGGTTTTGGTAGTTTTGAACATAGTGATCAATTATGTTAAAACCACCAATTCCATCCTGGAGCTTCAAACAACGTAGTTCTCGACGTTCCCGCTATGCGGGGATGTTATTTCCGTTTCCGCAAGCATTGCCCAGAAGATCCTTCTTGGTTTCAATTCCCAGCGGAGCGCTAGGTATGTGAAGGGTTTTGCCTTAACACTGTACCAGCGCTCGTCTTACGGTTACTTTACTTCCAAGGTATTCCTGGCGTCAATTCCCTGCGGGTGCTAGGTATGTGAAGGGTTTTGCCTTTACACTGTACCCGCACCCGTCTTATAGTTGGTTGCCGAGGAATATTTGGCTTCAATTCCCTGCGGGTGCTAGGTATGTGAAGGGTTTTGCCTTTACACTGTACCCGCATCCGTCTTATGGTTACTTGTTCGCCAAAGTTGGCTTCAATTCCCTACGGGTGCTAGGTATGTGAAGGGTTTTGCCTTTACACTGTACCCGCATCCGTCTTACGGTTACTTGTTTGCCAAGGTTTTACTTTGGCTTCAAATCCCTGCGGGTGCTAGGTGCGTGAAGGGTTTTGCCTTTACACTGTACCCGCATCCGTCTTACGGTTACTTGTTTGCCAAGGTAAGGGGTATTTTCCCGCTTACTTTTTAATATTTTTAAATTTTGAATTTTGAAATTCG
>NW_027501294.1:0-93809 GCF_021521415.1 Bidens hawaiensis | reverse complement strand
CCATGTGGCTCACTAATGGCGATCAATGCCATGTGGAGAGGATGACTTGAGAGAGAAGCAAGGTCGGAAAAGTGCTTAGGTTTGAAAATGCCAGATTTGGACCGAGTATGCATATGATGGGTGGAGGCATTTGGTTAGTTTGGATTGGAAGTGGTAGGTTGGTTGGTTTGGTTTGCGTCTGGTGAGTTAGCATCGGGCTGTGGCATGGGCAGTGGGCTGGAATCAGTAGGTGGGCTGGGTGGTGGAGAGTTCGGTGGGGTGGGTCGTGGGCTAGGAGGAGGCGAATTCGGTAGGTCTGTCTGTGAAGCATGTGGGCTTGTTTGTGGGTTGGGTGAAGGTTCACACAGATCACAAGGTGAGAGAAATGGGTTGGGTGTGTTGGATTGAGGAGTTTGTGAACTTGTGCGTGGGCTTGACGAAGTACTATGTGTTGGTTTGATTGGGTTCGATGGTTGGTCTGGAGGTTGTAAATCATCCAAAAAAGTAGAGATCTCCAGTTTATTAATGTCATTAGCCTCACCAACCCCTTTGAAAGGGAAAACCATTTCATTAAATCTTGCGTGACGAGTTACGTAGATCCGAGAGGATGATGGATCGAGACACCGATAGCCTTTATATTGAGAGCTATAGCCAATAAAAATACACGGCACACTACGAGGGGCAAGTTTGTGTTTTGAGTAATCCCGTAGATATGGAAAAACTTGGCAACCAAAAACCCGAAAATTTGTATATTGAGGCTTATGATCAAATAAAGCTTGAAATGGCGACCTTTGATCTAATAAAGGAGTAGGTAGCCGATTTATATATATGTTGCCGATTGAAAAGCTTCAACCCAAAATTGAGCTGGAACATGTGCATTAAAAAGCATGGCAAGGTCCGTCTCAACAATATGCCTGTGTTTACGTTCCGCACGCCCATTTTGTTGGGGCGTGTATGGACATGAAAAACGGTGAAAAATGCCATTGTCTTGTAAAATTTTGCGAACCGTGTGATTCACAAACTCTGTCCCGCCATCACTTTAAAAGACCTTGATCTTTCTTCCACATTGAGTTTGTACAAGATTAATAAATATTGGTAGAATGGCATAGAAACCGGTCTTGGTTTTCAAAGGATAAAACCATGTGAACCTGGAGTGATCATCAATAAAAAACTACATAATATAAATAGCCATCTTTAGACCCGATTGGAGAAGGTCCCCATAAATCACAATGAATAATATCCAATGGGTGTGAAGACCGTTTTAAATTAACATCAAATGAAAGTCTCTGACCCTTGGCCATTTGACAAGAAACACAAATGTTTGGTTTGGGCAAAACCGAAGTAACAGACAACGCCCCCCAACTTATTTAAAACAGAAATAGTGTCAAAACAAACATGGCCCAAACGAGCATGCCAAAGTTCAAAAGATGCCCGATTAGAAACTATAGCAACCAAGGCTTGAGAAATCTCCTTCAACACGTAAAGACCATTTTCACACACCCCTTTAGCTAGTACCTTTTTTGTTATCCGATCCTAAATGTGAAAGAACGGTTGAGACAAAAGTACATCAACCGGGTAATCAGATTTTAATTTACTGACCGATAAAACTTTCTTGGTCAGATTTGGAATGACCAAAACATCCCGTAACTTAATATGATCGGAAATAGTTGAATGACCCGTATGAGTGATAAGGAGTGACTTACCATTGCCAAATAGAACACTTTGCTTACCTTGATAAGGAGTTGACTGGTGAAGAGAATCAAAGTCTGGAGTCATGTGTGCAGTTACTCCCGAGTCAACATTCCAGTCTGGGGTATAGTTAGTAACATGGCACTGAGCATGAAACGCCTTTGCCAAGGACTAATCGGAAGGTGCGTGTTGCTTAGCATATTTAAGCAGATCTGGACAAGAGGTGGCAGAGTGGCCATGAGTCTTGCAGATTTGGCAACGAGGGAGATGTTTCTCAAACGAACGATCCCGACCTTGAGAGTGTCCCCCATGGCTACTTTGGCCCCTGTATGTCCGATTGTTTTGACCTCTGTTGTAACCCCCTCTAGTTTTTTGAGCCGTGAAGGCAGCAGAAGGAGGAGTTGTACCATGAATGGATTGCATAAAGATCTCGTGACTTTCGGCTTGAGTAACAAGATCACAGAATAACGGGGCCGGTTTAGTGGTTCGTATAGAAACAGAAAAATTTTCAAAAGCCGGTCCTAAGCCACAGAGAAACCAATGGAACTTGTCCATTTCAAGAACCGGGTGATCGATGGCTGCTAATTGATCACAAATAGATTTGAATTTCCGACTATACTCCGTGACAGAAGAAGTGCCCTTGGTAAGTTGTCGAAGGGTGTCACGAAGCGAATATACGCGTTCAACAGAGGAGTTGCTAAACGCGGATTCCAAAGCTAACCAGATCTGCCGAGCACCTGCTATGCCAAGAACTTCAGAAGCAACTTCCTCGGTTAGGGAAGCATTTAGGATAATGACGGCCTTTTGATCTTGAGCCGCCCAAGTAGTGACATCGGGGTTGGGAACAATTTTGTTGTCAATGGTGATAGTGGCCAACGGCTTGATGGATGAACCATCAATATGACTGAGCAAGTTTTGAAAGGCAAAGATGGGTAACATATGGTTTTTCCAAACAAGATAATTAGTTGGGGTGAGTTTGAGGGTAACGAGATGTAGGAGAGTACTCATGGATAAAGAGTCTGATGAGGAGGAAGAAGGGGTGGCGGCCATTGAAGGGGAGAAGGAAAGGCTAAGGACAAGAATAGGGATAAAGAGAAAATAGGATCAAGATTTGGCTGATACCATGTAAACAATATGGTAAAATCAACCTCAATAGTATTGAGGGATGTAATTGATATTTATAATGTATTGTTACCAGAGTTGACACAATAATAAGGAAATAGAATAACTATACAATATTAACAAATCTTATCAAATCCATCTATTGATTATCAAATATACGCCTAATAATATCTCATCAACATTATAACTGTTATCAGCATTCTATCTTGTGTGCTTAGTTTAACTGGAAAGAAGTGTTTTAACTTTTAACTCCTTAATATAATTTAAATATACTCTATACACATATGAGTATAATTCTAAATGAAAAACAAATTAATAACAAATATTAAACGATTGGCTCAGTTTACACGGCTGGTTTTAAGTCCCAAACCGTAACCAAAAACGTAAACCGTCAAAATGTAAAATCGAACCATGACTAGCCGATTGTAACCGAATATATTACAAACTAGCTGACTTGCCTTTGTTTTGACAATTCGACCCGTTTTTATGAAGAAATTTCAAAGCTGTTACTTTCAAATCGAATCCCTCTCATAGCTTAACCAAATTCTATTCAGGTTATGATCCACGTGCGTTAAGCCTTTAACAGCTTCAAGTATTTGCATGTGCTAGCTAAGTTATCTACTCAATTTACCCCGCTAACTACAAATTTGGGCCAACAAGCCCAATACGATATATTTAGTTATATTATATGAGCCCAAGCTGATTTCTTATTGGGAAATTTCCGAAAGTAATACATTTTGATCAAACTTTTCTAGAAATATCTCAAAACCAACCAAAATTCTACAACTAGCCTAAGAATTCCGTCGGACCCAACGGAAACAGTCTCTAATCCAACGGATTAATAACCTTATTGGGACGCGCCACGAAGCATACTATTACGTCCGATCCGACGATTTACGGTTTTTTTGAACCATACACCTACGATCCGCATACATGAATTCTCTCAACACCTCTCTCAAACTAAATTCCATAAATCGAGGCTTTCTTTCTTTCCTTTTTTAACCATACACCCACGATTAGGGGTGTTTACGGTTCAGTTCGAAACCGTGAAACTGTTTAAACTGGTCATCGGTTCGATTTCATGGTTAGTATTTTTTTTCAAGTTTCGGTCGGTAGGTTTCAATAATTTCAAACCGTAGCAAACAGTTTAGTTTACGGTTTGTATAAAAAACCAACTGTATAAAACCGGACCGGACCGTAAAATTTTATAAATATTTAATTTTATATGTATCAATACGTGTTAAATATACTAGGCAGTGTAATACATCTTCAATTATTATTAATATTAATACCTAAATAGTAATTAAAAAATGGGTCGAGCCCAAATCCCAAACACAGTAAGTTAGTAAAACATCGGCCTTTAAATTTTTTTAATAAAATATTAAAACCTAAATCAATATATCTTATGAACTTGTACAAAATTGTAATTAAATAAGTTAAACTTTTACAAATTATTTAAAGCCCAACATGTCTAAACCGTGAAACCAAAACGTAACTAACAGTTTGGTTCGGTTTTAAAGTTCAACGGTTTGCTTTTGGTTTGTAAGAATCAAAAACCGTTACCAACGATTCGGTTTATGGTTTGACCCAAAAACAATGAAAACCGGACCGTGAACATCTATAAGCACGATCATCTTGACAAAACTGAAACCTGTAAGAGAAAAAAAAACAATGTAGTTTATGAGTAGCAATGTTTTCAGACCCGGCCCGGACGTCGACCCGGACGCCTTACCTGGTCAAAGGTCGGACTAACCCGGGAGGACGGACCGGTGTTTGACCCGAATGGCGTCATAAATAATTTAAATATATAATTGCATATATATATATATAATTCATATAATTATATAAAAAATAATGATAACCAATAATAACAATAATAACAAACTTTAATGTTTATTTATGTTTTATACATTGCTTTTTAAATATATATGATTTATGTTTGATTAACATAGACATCAATAAAGCTTGGTTAGTTGGCTCAGGTGTAATTATTAAAGTTTCTGTCTCCAAAATGACCCAACTTTGAATCCCGGCATGGACATTTCATTTTGAATTTAATGAAAAATGGGTTTTACCCGGTTCACCCGCCGAGTCAACCGGTCCAGGCCGACCGCTCACCCGCAAAACCGGCCGGGTTTTTCGAAAACGGCCAAATACAGTGACCCGATTAAGTATAGGGACCTGGTTCTGGTCGGACCGGTCCGACCGAGCCGCGTTTCAAATCACTGATGAGTAGTTAGATGGGAACTTTTTCAGGGTATGCTTTTCCTCACTAGCTTCAGTAGTGGATCCTTGTGTATCTTTTAATATGAATATTTAAATGAACACAGCCAGACAGGCAGACAAACATATTTATTTATTGTATTTGTTTATCAATAAAAAGTCGTTTTCGTGTTTTTAATATTTGTTAATATTTTAAACAAACACAAATGAAAAAAAAAAAACGAGCGTAAATATATATAACTAATACCAATTAAAAGATAGACAGCACGCCAAGTGGCCAAAATTTTCAATGTAACAACAATAATATTTAAATTTAAGTCTAAAAGTTTACACACTATTAAAAGCGATTACTCTATAAAATAGTAATCTATTTTAAAAGTTGTTTCAATCAGGTCATCAATAAAAACTTTTGTTTCAATTAGATCATTGAACTTTTATTTTTGTTCTAATCCTAGATATTTTTTACCTAGATAGCAGGTAATCTAGTTTTTTTTTAATTTTTCAATATTTTTACTTTACATAATAACTTTTAAAGGTACAAAAATTAATAAAAATATGAAATATAATTTTAAAATTATGAAAATTTGCAAAAAAAAGTTCGGACAATTGCAATAAATTGCAAAAATTGAAAAAAGAAAATGCAAAAATGTTCAATTTTTTTTTTGAAAAATTGCAATAAATTACAATCCATTTAGTTATAATGTTATTAGAGATGGAAAATGAGTTGGGTTGAGTCGAAACGGGTCATGGGTCGGAACGGGTTAGGGTTGAACGGGTTAGGGTCAAAACGGGTCACTTAAAAAAATGGTTGTTTTGGTTCGGGTCGGAACGGGTTAGGGTCAACAGGTTCGGGTTAGAACGGGTCAAGGTCGAAACAGGTCAAAACGGAATCCGGGTCAGTTTTTTTTGACCAACGAATCAGCGCGTTTTCAATACATTACAGCTCGTTTTAACAGCAAAAGCTCGTTTAAGTGATTTTTCAGTTCGTCTAAGCACCCAACAGCTCGTTTAAGCGATTTTTCAGTTCGTTTCAACACCTAATAGGTCGTTTAAGCGAGTTTTCAGTTCATTTCAGCACCTAACAACTCATTTAAGCGATTTTTCAGTTTGTTTCAACACTTAACAGCTCGTTTAAGTGATTTTTCAGTTTGTTTCGGCACCAAACAGCTCGTTTAAGCGATTTTTCAGTTCGTTTCAACACTTAACGGCTCGTTTAAAGCGATTTTTCAGTTCGTTTCAGCACCCAACAGCTCGCTTAAGCTATTATTCAGTTTGTTTCAGCACCTAACAACTCGTTTAAAGCGATTTTTCAGTTCGTTTCAGCCGAACTAATTTTTCTTATTTTACAAAAATGGGCTGGAAACACTCGTTTTCGAACTGTTTTTCGCAGCCGAACTAATTTTCTTGCAAAAGACCGGGACCGAACTATATTTTAGAAGGAGAACGAACTTTTGACATGCAAAACGATGAAATGGGCCACAAGAGAGGCCCATTGGGCCCTCTCTTAGTGGTGACCACAAACTAGGGGGTCCCGCCCCCTAGTATATCTTGTTGTTTCTTGAATTTCCCTAAGTCATTTTCACAACAACATCTGGCCAGACCTCTTGTTCATCAAAAGCTTGCAAAAACTTCAAGGTAAAACTCAAATTTTTTGAGTTTTTGATCATGTTTTAATCAAGTTATAATCTTATAAACATGTCTTCATTAGTTATAATCATGTTTAACCACCCAAAAACCTTAAAAATCACCTAAAAACATGTTTTGGTTTTAAACATGATTACAAACCATGAACATGTGGATTTTTGACCAAAAACACGGATTAGAACATGATATAACGTTTTTACGGTTTAAAAGTTCGGTTCGTAAACCCTAACCGAAACCTTAATTAACAAGGCTTAATTATGGATTATTTATGCTTGGTTTAGTGTTATATGACATATAGATATACTAACTTTGTGACCAAAGACTCAAAGAGTCGATAAACAACCGAAAACACTCGAAAACCGACAAGGTATTACCGGTTTACTCGTTTAGGGGTTGTTTGTGCTTCGATTGTGACGTGCTTTTTTTAGACTATAAAACTTTTAGTAACATTAGGGATCGTATAAATGAGTCCCTGTTCAAATTTGGTAATTTTTCGATAAACGGAGAATATTTGGCGAATTTATTACTGTTTGTTAGCGTTTATTTGTGAAAAATAGTTAATATTCTTGAACAATTATGAAATTTTGTTTAGAACTCAGAAATGTTATGGTAAGATCTTTGGAAAAATTTGGGATCATTTGGAGATACTTAAGGACAGTTTATGCAATTGCGTTTTTTATCGGATTTTAACAGCCCAAAAATGTACAAAAGGGTATTTTGGAAAAAGAATTAGGATCTGAAAATTTTACAAGGGTTATGTTATGGTATTGTTACCACTCATTAAAATTATCGGATTTTTCGAGAATCATTTGGTATAAACGAGTTAATTATCAGTTAATTATAACACATAAAATGAATTTTTATAAATAAATAACTAAGTATAAAAATTCTGAAAATACTTTTATAAAACTCTACGTATTTTAGTTTAGTTTTACAAAAATTCTCATAACTTATATAAAATGATATAAATAGTTATGATAAAAACAAACTTTTTATGTCAAAAGTGGTCAAATATCATAGTTTTGAAGGAATTTGATAATAACAAACTTTTTACGAGATTTTCGGACAGTTTGGTTGGATTGTAGACATTTTATACGATCAAACCCGTATGAAAACGGAAATGAACCATGCGACCAATCTAGTTTCTGATACCCTAGATTTATTTTATAAATCAAATCATTTTATCAAACAGTATGTTTACTTAAGTTTGTGTTATCTTACCTATTTCCGAAACGCGTAAACGATCAATTTAGCCAGACACGGAAAACGGTGAAACTGAGCCAAATATGATTTTATACATTTCATAATGTACAACGTCACAGTCTAAGACGACTGACACGTTCTGGGCCTAACAACCATACCCAGACTAGTTATACAACCCGATTTAATTTAAACACTGTACTAGTATTAACAGTACTATACCGGTTATAGGATTCAAGCTATAATCGAAGCACACTAGCTACCGATACATATTACCAGTTCGAACTACAATAAGGTGAGTTTCATGACCCCACTTTCTAAACTGTTTTACGAACTTTTGGGGTGGAAAGCATGTTTACATATACTTATGTTCTTGAAAACTTTTTATGATGTGAATTATATAAGTGCTAACACTTGAATGGCCTCCCACACGAGTGATTAACTACGAGCCAAAGGAATGTGAATAGTACTATTGGTTTGACAAACCCAATTGACATGGCCGGAGGGGTATGCCGGAACATGTTTTTACAATTGCACATGACCATGCGAACCTTTTGTAACATGCTTTGTGGTGTTAGACATAGTACATACTTGAGGAAAATAGAGCCGATATAGGCATAGGAAGTGCGTGGGTAGTGGGGGCCACGTAATAGAAGCTGGTCGAGGATTCACTCGTGGCTTAGTATAATTACATCGCATACATAACATGAATACTATGATTACGTATACTGGTTTTGTTCAAACTTGTGAAACTTACCAACTCTTTATAGTTGACACGTTTTAACATGCTTTTCAGGTTAGCCGAAGTTGGAATAATTTTCTTATCTGCTTTGTGCTAAGAATGAGACTGACACGGTGTAGATAGACACAAGTATACTAATAAAGAATAAACGGGCAGAAGAATCGGTTATGTGTATTTCATCTAGTTTGTAAGCTTAGTAAAAACAATCTAACATGATGTAAATTAGTTTGTTAATTTTCTTTATACAATGTGGTTGATGCTAGAGGTGTATGTTAAATTCTTGTATTACGCTTCCGCAATTACTTAGTCGGGGTGTGACAGAAGTTGGTATCAGAGCCATTGGTTATAAAGAATTAGGAAGTCCCTTAGGATACCCTAATATAGCCGTAGGCTCGATTAGCTCTGGGAATAAATAATATTTAACAATATATATTAATGATTCTCGAGATAAAATCGAATGGACAAGTGGGTTATTATGGTCTGGAACGTAGTAACGGACTTGATCGTACGGGGGAATTCGGGATGAAATCGCTGAACATTCAAATAGGTAAAAACTGCAACATATGTGTATAAAATATAATATTAATTATATCTATATAAAAGATTATCTGTGCTAATGTGTACGAATACATGTAGGTACTAAACTGTAATTAATATTATGCATTATTATAATTAATAGTGTCAAGAATTATTATTATACTAACCTTTGTATATAGGGATGTCGACAACGAGAGATGATGCAATTGATCAAGTACCAACACTATCTCTTGAGAAGGAAGAACAAGAAAAAGACCCACAGGAGAACAAATATGTTGAAATAGATGAAAATGAGAGAAATGACGTGATTCCCTATGCGGCCCCATTGATGAGCCTGACTTATCAGGTTGTAGGTGTGATAGTTATCCCCCTAGGGCATCACCTAAGAATGAGACTTGAGCCACTAGTACTTATCACTCACTTGCTAGAACTCCTAGATCTTCTACACCATCATCACTAGGGGTGTTCAAAAATATCCGAATCCGAATCTGTATCCGAATTATCCGAAAATCCGAATCCGAACTATCCGAAATTTCGGATATCCGAATCCCGGATATCCGAAATTTCGGATTCGGATTCGGATAGTAATTCTGGGATTTTTCGGATATCCGAATTATCCGAACTATCCGAACTAGTAAATTTAATATATTTAATTATATTTTATATTCAATATATATCTGAAAGATATCTGAAACCCTAATCTAATCACTTCACAAATGAACGCCGCCTCTTCCTCTTCGTCACTTTTCCGGCTCTCCTCCTCCAATGAACGTCGGTTGTCTCCTCCTCCACTAATGAACGTCGGCAGTCTTTCACCTATGCTCTTCTCCTCACCTCCAGATCCAGCCTCCAGCCCTCTCCGCTCCTCCTTCCGAAGGTGGTAGTGGTTCGAGTTTCCGACGATGGTGGACTGATGGATCCAGTACCAAAATAATGTATTTTAAGTTTGATATATGTTTCTTGAAATCTTTAATATATGGGCAGATCTTTTACAAATTTGTTAAACAAATAGGTTATGGAAGAATAATTTGAAAGATCGTTACTGGTTAGCACCAATATGCTTAATTTGGAGCAATGGATTTAGTATGGATTTGTGACATGTTGTAATTTTGTTTTTGAAACAGATTTTTTTTTCCAGATTCGGATATCCGTTTCACTATCCGAATGGATATCCGAAATTTCGGATATCCGAACTTCGGATATCCAAAATTTTGGATACGTATTCTGATAGTGAAATCCAGTATCCGAAATGTTCGGATATCCGAAACTCCGGATATCCGGTTTTGAACACCCCTAATCATCACACCATTCCCCAGTGACCGCACCCACTCATAGAGCCACTCAAATTGACCGTACGAGTGTACCACCACCTGATAGTATGCCTTCCCCACCCATACTGAGTTATCATAGGGAAAAACCTCACATATTCAAATTTCCGAGATACCTCTCCCTACACGGGGTATGCATGTAACCATCAAGAACCTCTCCATTTAGTCAACCCAACCTGGTTAGGAGTATTAACTGATCAAGTAGTAGAACACTCAATAGCTATAACCACCAACATCCAATGAAGGCGTGAGTTATATAATTATGTACTGAATATACAACAGGTTGTGATGAACTTACAGCGATCCGATGATTATTCTCGGCAGTGTCTAGACAAGGTGACAACCCAATTATGGAGTTGTAAGGTAGTTAATACAGCCTTAGTGGATGTTTGTGTGTGATTGTTGTATTATATCCATATGGATAGATAGAAACAGAAGTAGTATGGTTTGTTGTACACAGTCTTTTGATATCCATGCAGCGCTGGTAGTAGCATATTGCGCTGACATGGATGATGTTTTTAATTTACTATTATTACAAGAACTGACCCTTACCGGGTTAAGTCTCTATATAGTGACAAATTTTAGTATGTATATTTAAATGATGGCCTATACCAGGTTAAGACTATGCGCTGATTTTGGAATACATACGTATAGCAACAGTTAAGTGTAATACAAATGTGTTCTTTGGCATAGTTGTGTGTTTATGATTATGATTATCTTGTAATGTGTTTGCTATGTTGGAAGTAGTATTAATTACTGTATAATTGATTATTGTTATAGAATGGCCCCGAAGAAAAATGATACTATATCTAAGGCATAAATGGCCGAAATGATTGCCCAACAATTACAAGTAGTGATTCCAACAATAGGAGCGTAAGTCACTTCTGGTATACGTCAAATACAACTGTTAACCAAATTTCAAGCACCTGTATGGCTACTAGTACTACTTCCCCTTTGAATACTAATAATGTCACGAATATAACTCCCCCACCAAATACTAATACTTCTGGTAACGCGAATCCCCCGCATCAGGAATGTTCGTATGAACAGTTTATGTCATGACGACATATAAGTTTCAGTGGTACTGAGGAACCAAATGGATTGAAAAGACTGAATCTATAATTGGTATCAGCAATTTCCCACCAGACGGTGTAATTAAGTATATTACTAGCACGTTTATTGACCATTCCTTAATAAGGTGGAATATGATTGTACAAACTCGGGGACGAGAAGCGATTAACAGTATGACATGTCCTGAACTTAAACCCTCGTATTTGAACATTTTTTTTCCTAAGAATGAAATCCAGAAATTAGAACACGAACTTTGGAATTTGGAAATGAGAGGCGCTGATCATTTAAGTTACACAAACCGTTTTAAGGAATTGACTCGTTTAGCACCATGGTCAATTATTCCGGAAGTAAAGCGCATTGAGCGCTACATTTGGGGACTAACCCCAACCGTGAGAAGTATAGTCAATTCCATGGCCCACCCAACTATAGAAAGTTCCGTGTCACAAGCCAACGTTGTTACTTTTGACCTTACAAGAAATAGTGTATTAAGAGTTCCAGGGGAATCGTCTGGTCTGAAACGAATTGATTATACCTCAAGAACACAAGTGAAACCTCTGAATACACGACATCGACCTACAAATCAAAATTATGCTATAACCAGTTCCGACATGAAACAAGATACGTACAAAGGGTCGTTACCGAAATGCAAAAAATGTAATCTACATCATATAGATGAATGTCGGACAACTCTGTCAAATGTGTGGAAAGATTGGGCATTATGCCCAAAATTGTAGAACCATAATGGATACTCCAAACCGACGACCTCAAACTACCCAACCTTGCCATCCACAAACACCTAATCCCCAACCAACTCGACAACGATCTATCCAGCAAATCCCACCTATAAGGAACCTCTGTACGTGTTATAAGCGTGGTAGCACGGAACACCATAAGAAATAATGCCCCAAATTGAATCCCAGTTCAGTAAGACTACAAAACCAAGGACAAGAATCAACTTCTAATCTAGCTAGGGTACGCGCTTTTGTAAATGAATCGCACAAAGCGCAACGAGATCCCAATGTAGTAACAGGTACATTCATAGTTACTGATTAGTATACATCCGTTGTGTTTGATTCGAGCGTCGATAGAAGCTCTGTATCTGCTAACCTCTACCTTTGGGGAATATATCGGTCAGTGAACTAACTGATACTTACACTATAGAACTTGTTAACAAAAAGTATATAATTAGTAACCAAATAGTTCGTAACCGCCCTTTTTTCCTAGACGACCAATCCTTCCTTATCGACGAACTCCCATTAGAATTAGGAAGTTTCGATGTAACAGTCGGTATTGATTAACTATCTAAGTATAAGTTAGAAATCTTTTATGAGGACAAAACTATTAGAATTCCTATTCCCTACAATGAAACGATCACTGTACAAGGAGAGAAAACTAGTGCAATATTGCCTCTCTTATCTTAGATCACTAAGATACTTGCGTCAAGGTTGTATGGCGTATTTAACAAGTGTAACAATTAAGGAAACCGATGAAAAGCATTTGAAAGACATCACAGTGGTATGAGAATATTCAGATGTGTTCCCTGATGAATTACCTGGTTTGCCACTGACCCAACAAGGTGAATTTCGTATTGGCCTAATACCAAGAGAAGCTCCAATTGCTAAGGCACCTTACTTGTTTGCACCTTCTGAAATGCAAGAACTATCCAATCAATTACAAGAACTATTGGATAAGAGTTTTATACGACCTAGTTATTCGCCTTGGGGAGCGCCGGTGGTGTTTGTGAAAAACAAGGACAGAAGTTTTCAAATGTGTATTGGTTATCGAGAATCAAACAAAGTGACTATCAAGAATAGCTACCCTTTACCTCGAATTGAAAACTTTTTTTTACCAACTTTAGGGAGAAAAATATCTTTCTAAAGATCGATGTGAGAATCACCAAGTGAAAACTTAGAAGAAGATATTCCAAAAGCAGCCTCTCGAACTCGATATGGTCACTACGATTTCTTAGTTATACTTTCCGGGTTAACCAACGTGCCGATAGTAGTTATGGGACTTATGAACCAAGTCTGTAAACCCTACCTTGACAAGTTCGTAATAGTATTCATTGATGACATTCTGATAACCTCGAAGAGTAAGGAGGAACATGAGCAAAAATTATGGGTAATTCTGGAGTTGTTAAGACAAGAGAAACTGTATGCAAAGTTGTCCAAGTGTGAATTTTGGCTACAAGAGGTGCAATTCTTAGAACACAATGTAAACCAACAAGGAATTCAAGTAGATCCCAGTAAAATAGAAGCTATTTAGAATTGGCAAGCACTTAAGTCACCGAGAGAAATCCGCCAATCTTTGGGATCAGCTGGGTATTACCGGCGTTTTATTAAAACTTTTCTACTATTGCCCAACCTTTAACCTTCTTAACTTAGAAACACCTAGTGTATGACTGGGAAGAAGAACAACAAATGGCCTTCCAAACATTAAAACAAAAGTTGTGTGAATCTCCAATATTAGGTCGTCCAGAAGGAACTGATGACTTGGTTGTCTAATGTGACACATCTCATAAAGGTTTAGGGTGTGTACTGATGCAAAGAAACAAGATATCCCGACGGTTAAAAGTACACGAAAAGAATTATATCACTCATGACTTGTAATTGGGAGCAGTTATGTTTGCACTTAAGGTCTAGAGACATTACTTGTATGGTACCAAGTGTACAATTTACACGAACCACAAAAGCTTACAACACATATTTGATAGAAAGGAATCGAATATGAGGCAAATAAGATAGGTAGAACTGTTAGACAATAATGATTATCAAATTAAATACCATCCAGGAAAAGCCAATAGAATAGTCTTACCGAGTAAATTCATGAAAATTCTATATGTTTAGGTACTGACAATATGTATAACAACGTGAAACAATTTTATAGACGGCCTGGTATGAATAAAGATATAACCACTTATGTTAGTAAATGTGTGACTTGTACTCATGTTAAGGAAAAATATCATAAAGCTTCAGGAATGTTACAACAACATGAAATACCACAATGGAAATGGGAACAAATTACAATGGGTTTCGTTATACACCTTCCCAAAACCACCCGAGGGAAAATGAAATTTGGGAAATTGTAAACCGAATAGATTTAAGTACCGCTTACCACCCTCGAACTGATGACCAATCCAAAAGAACAATTCAAACATTAGAAGATTTTATTCGTGCTTGTGTACTTGATTTCAAAGGGAATTGGGATCATCACCTCTCACTTATTGAATTCTCATACAATTAAAATTACCATAGTAATATACAAGCAACACCATTTGAAGCATTATACGGGCGAAAATGTAGGTCGCCACTTTGTTGGATAGAAGTGGGTGATACTCGAATTACAAGATCCGATTTGATTCAATAAACAACCAATAAGATTCATAATATTAAATGGAAACTGAAAACTGCCCATGACCAACAAAAGAGTTATGTCGATGTTCGTAGAAAACCGTTATCTTCTGAAATTGGAGACAAACTGTTTCTTAAGGTTTCCCCCTGGAGAGTTGTTATAAGATTTGGAAAGACCGGTATATTAGCCCCGAGATATATTGGACCTTTCGAGATTATTGCAAAAATTAGTCCCGTAGCCTACCGACGGAAATTACCTATAGAACTGAGCACTATTCACGATGTGTTTCATGTGTCGAACCTGAAAAAGTCTCTTACTGATGAAACGAGCATAGTACCACTGGAAGATGTCCAGGTGAATGAAATGCCAAATTTTGTAGAGGAACCAGTAGAAATTATGGACGGAAAAACCAAACAGTTACGGCACGACAAAATCTCACTGGTAAAAGTTCGATGGAACTCATAACAAGGACCCGAATTTACTTGGGAACGAAAGAACGAATCCCGAAAGAAATACCCACACTTGTTTCCAAAAAGAAAACCGCTGACACACTAAATTTCGGGGACGAAATTTTTTAACGGGGGGAGAATGTGACATTCATGACAAAACGAGGTATACCTTATTCATTACGTAGCGAGTAACGATAAATCGGTTAATTCGTAGCGATTAAACGAGTAGCCGACCGATACTGATTATGACTCGTATATATACCGAGGGGTCATATATGAGTGATATATACATTATAGTGGCTAACAAGTTGATATTTAGACCTCTGTACGTATATAACCATTTAAACGAAAAAGGTTTCGTTTAACTATACACTATGAGTTTTAATGCAATCGTTAACATCAAAACGAGCATTGTAGCATCTATCAAGCCGAAAAAGATTTATGGAACACTTATATGACATGTTTTAAGCAATCCATAAAATTATTTTTTATTTTTACAACGAGTCTGTACGTTTTTCTTATTTTGCAAAAATGAGCTGAAAACACTCGTTTTCGCGCTATTTTTCGCAACCGAATTAGTTTTCTTTAGAAAACCCGGACCCGAACTATATTTTAGAAGGATAAAGAACTTTTGACATGCAAAACGAGGAAAATGGGCCACAAGAGAGGCCCATTGGGCCCTCTCTTAGTGGTGACCACAAACTATGGGGTCCCACCCCCTAGTATATCTTGTTGTTTCTTGAATTTTCCTAATTCATTTTCACACCAACATCTGGCCAGACCTCTTGTTCATCAAAACCTTGCAAAAACTTCAAGGTAAAACTCAAATTTTATGAGTTTTTGATCATGTTTTAATCAAGTTATAATCTTATAAACATGTCTTTATTAGTGATAATCATGTTTAACCATCCAAAAACCCTAAAATCACCTAAAAACATGTTTTGGTTTTAAACATGATTACAAACCAAGAGCATATGGATTTTTGACCAAAAAAACGGATTAGAACTTTGATATAACGTTTTTATGGTTTAAAAGTTCGGTTTAAAAACCCTAACCGAAACCCTAATTATCAAGTCTTAATTATGAATGATTTATGCTTGGTTTTGTGTTATATGACATGTATATATACTAACTTTGTGGCCAAAGACCCGGAGAGTCGATAAAACAACCGAAAACACTCGAAAATCGACAAGGTATTACAAGTTTACTCGTTTAGGAGCTGTTTGTGCTTCAATTGTGACGTTATTTGTTTTAGACTATATAACTTTTTAGACACATTATGGATCATATAAATGAGTGCCTGTTCAAATTTGGTAATTTTTCGATAAATGGAGAATATTTGGCGAATTTATTATTGTTTATTAGCGTTTATTTGTGAAAAATAGTTAATATTCTTGAACAATTATGAAATTTTGTTTAGAACTCAGAAATGTTATGGTATGATCTTTGGAAAAATTTGGGATCATTTGGAGATAATTAAGGACAGTTTATGTAATTGAGTTTTTATCGGATTTTAACAGCCCAATAATACACAAAACGGTATTTTGGACAAAGAATTAGGTTTTGAAAATTTTTCAAGGGTTATTTTATGGTATTTTGATCACTCTGAAAAATTATCGGATTTTTTGGGAATCATTTGATATAAACAGGTTAATTATCAGTTAATTATAACACATAAAATGAATTTTTATAAATAAATAACCAAGTACAAAAATTATGAAAATACTTTTATTAAACTCTAAAAATTTTAATTTATTTTTACAAAAATTCTCATAATTTATATAAAATTATATAAATAGTTATGATTATTTAAAGATTTAAATTATGTATGTTTTAGCAAAACCGACAACATTACGTTTAACGAACTGACCGGTATGTTAAAACGTCAAAAGTGGTCAAATATCATAGTTTTGAAGGAATTTGATAAAAACAAACTTTCTACGCCGGACAGTTTGGGTGGATTGTACACGTTTTGTACGATCAAATCCGTATGAAAACGGAAACGAACCCTGCGACCAATCTAGATACTGAAACCCTAGATTTCTTTTATAAATCAAATCATTATATCAAATAGAATGTTTACTTAAGTTTGTGTTATCTTACCTATTTTTGAAGCGCGTAAAGGATCAACTTGGCCAGACACAGAAAACGGTGAAACTGAGTCAATCTAGTTTTAAACATTTCATAATGTACAGCGTCACAATCTAAGACTACTGACTCGGTCTGGCCTTAACAGCCATACCTAGACTAGTTATACAACCCGATTTAATTTAAACAATGTACTAGTATTAACAATATTATACCGATTATAGGAATCAAGCTATAATGGAAGCACACTTGCTACCGATACATATTACCAGTTCGAACTACAATAAGGTGAGTTTCATGACCCAACTTTCTAAACTGTTTTACAAACTTTTGGGGTTGAAATCATGTTTACATATACGTATGTACTTGAAAACTTTTTATAATGTGAATTATATAAGTGCTAACACTTGAAAGGCCTCCCACACGAGTGATTAACTACGAGCCGAAGGCATGTGAATTGTACTATTGGTATGACAAACCCAATTGACAGGGCCGAAGGGGTATGCCTTAAAATGTTTTTACAATTGCACATGACCATGAAAACCTTTTGTAACATGCTATGTGGTGTTAGACATAGTACATACTTTAGGCAAATAGAGCCAATGTGGGCATAGGAAGTGCGCGGGCAGTGTAGGCCACGTTATAGAAGCTGGTCAAAGATTCACTCGTGGCTTTGTATAATTACATCGCATACTTAACATGAATACTATGATTACGTATACTAGTTTTGTTCTAACTTGTGAAACTCACCAACTTTTTGTAGTTGACACGTTTTAACATGCTTTTCAGGTGAGCAGAAGTTGGAATAAATTGCTTATCTGCTTTGTGCTAAGAATGAGACTGACACATTGTAGATAGACGCAAGTATACTAATAAAGAATAAACTGGTAGAAGAATTGGTTATGTGTATTTCACCTAGTTTGTAAGCTTAGTACAAAACAATTTAACATGATGTAAATTAGTTTGTAAATTTTTTTTATACAATGTGGTTGATACCAGAGGTATCTGTTACATTCCCGTATTACGCTTCAGCAATTATTTAGTCGGGGTGTGACAAATACGGATACACAAAGTTAATGAACTAGATCGATTATGAAAGCTCAATAATTATAGTTAATATTATACCCCTTTTTTAATCATAATATAATATTATATATAATGGTATTATATATTGTTAATTGCATATAAGTCTATGAAAAAAAATACATCTTCAAAAGTAAATATTGTTTTACTTTTGTTAGTTTGTTAAATAATAAAATATTTATAAATAAAATTTGCTTATAATATATATATATATATATATTAAAACATAAATAATAGTTTACATGTTATTATATATATATATGTTTATATACATATATGTTTACATATACGTTCATACACGGACAAAAGATGTGAGAAAACAAGTGTTATATAGTCGGTTTTTAATAAAATAGTTTTATTTAATTATTATTATCAATAATATATTAAGTAATTGGTTTAAAAATAAAAAATAAACAAAACACTAAAAATCTGGGGTTGACAGGGGCCAAACCCGCGACCTGCCCCCAGTGACTCATATGTTTCAACCAGCTGGGCTAACCAGCTTAATTAAGTGTTTTTAAAAGTAAAAATCAAAAATAACCAGAAAAATCGGGGGTGGCAGGGGGGTCGAACCCGTGACCTCCGCCCCACAATTCATACGTTTAACCAACTTGAATGCATGTGACTTGAAACCAAAAATGATTCCCATTAAATGTATACAGAAACAGTAAACGATCAGTTGAGCATAAACCCTAACAAATCAATTTGATCATTCCCCTCGAAATTAATCAAATTGATATTGGGGCTTTTGATCAGTGTGATATCGCGACTCTAACCATGTGTTTAATTACCTCGTATGATGGCCGGAGAGGGGCTAACGAAACAGAACAGAAGCCGCCGCTGAAGGTGTATGAACGAGCTACTAAACTGAGTTAAAAATTTAATTGATTAGGGGGCTAAGGACGGCGACGAGTTGAGTATAATTGGTGCGAGTTTAATTACGTTTATATGTTCGTTTATATAGAAAACGATATTAGGGTTAGGGTTTCGAACGGTTTAGTTAAATATGGAAGAATGGATCCGAATTGATATTGTTAACTCGTATAGGATGTCGGTCTAGGCCGAAATTGATAATTACAAAAGATATGCAAGATCAATTTCTACAATTAAACGGAAATTATTGTCCAAGTATTTGTTAATTGGATTCGGGTTCAAGAAAACCCACTTAGATAATGATATGGGTAAAAGGATATCCAGATAACGAAATGGGTTATAATATATTTACAGTTTGGACCTTGAAGTTTGAAGTTGGATACAAGAAGGTTAAAACTATCTAATTTGGGTTAAAAGCGTAAAAACAATAAAGGTTAGTTATAAATAATTAAAAAAATTTGATAATAAGAATATATTAATAATTAAAAATTTTTAGACTCGATAATCGCAATATATTTAATAACCCGAACATCGAACGAGTTGGGTATTTATATAAATTAGAAAACCCGAGTTGTTACAAAACAAATTATGAATGAAAATTAGTTGGTTTGGTAAAGTGATTACAAGAAGTAAATATAGGTTGTAAGCAATTATAATGAAGCGAATCACCCAAAACTTTCAAGCTCCATAAGAAGTTTCGATAGTAGTACTCTATGGACTCGAGTTTATGCAATAACAATGGTCATTTAGGTTGATCAAAACAAATTCATAACGAAAGACATCAATATTCGTCAATCACAAGTAAATGGTGCAAGAGAACCTTCAAAATATGAATTATGACAATTATCATCTTAACACAAATAAAATTAAAGCAATTATCATCTTATGAGGAAAATTGTAAGGCCCTGGTCCCGATGCCTTACTTTAGCGTTGGATTTACTCATAAACACAGTTCTAATTATCAGAGTAAATTAAAACTTTTCACGGAATAATTAAAAGTCAACCATATATTACATAACATCCAAATCTTGTCTTAACATCATTCAAATTTGTCTTTCAAAATAAAAACATAACAAAACATAACATCATAACATTCTTCTTAAGATGCTAGCCTCTTAAGTCCAATGCCACATGTCTCCCTCAAAGTCTCCCTCAAACCAGCTGTTTTAACCTATTTACATGCGTGCATACTAAAAGTCAGCTACGCTGAGTGAGTTCTAGTTAATCAGGCAACACACATTACATTCACACACACACACACATACACACACACACACACACACACTTATATATATATATATACATACATGAAGGCACATCTTTAATACTTAATCTACTTACTTTTCATTATTCACATATATACATTCTTTCATTCTTTCTTATTTTATCTTACTATACATACATTATTATCTCTACATTTTAAAGAGCTTTTCACCCTATAACCTCACAGATGTTATTAGGGTCTGCCACCCTTCTTTCGCATATATTATTAGGGTCTACCACCCTACTTACACAGATATTATTAGGCTATGTCACCATCATTTCATAGATATTATTAGGGTCTACCACCATACTCTCACATATATTATTAGGGTCTGCCACCCACTTAACCATACAACCATCCTCTCAGATATTATAATGGTATGGTCCTGCTTCCATGCAACCATACATACATTTCTTATTATACAAACACATACACACACAACCCCCCCCCCCCCCCACACACACACACAAACACACATACATACTCCTAACCTTTGCTACATTCGTACATAATTCATATATCATGCATAAGTCCTTCACATAGCATTCACTTACCACTTAAGATAAGTGTATTAACTAATCACATAGGAGTATGCACACATCCATGAAAAATATAACAGAGAAAGGGGCTAGAAACTCACATGAATCCTGTTTCTTTTGGAGTTAACTGTAACATCTCTCCTTAGTTGCGCACGGCTAACTATTTAACAATTATAAACATCACCTAACTACTCTTAAACAGATCATATTTCTAAGTTAGTGAATCCACTAACCAACGGGAGTCCAGGGGCAGCGCCCCTGGCTGGGGTTAATCCAATTAGAAAAATGGATTTTATGATTATGAGTCGAGTCTGAACGAATCAAGTCTAATCGCGTTGAGTCGAGTCTACTTTATTCGATTCAAGCAACCCAGGAATTCGATTCAGACCAATTTTTTTACCCTTTTTTCTATCATTACTTTCCTCTAACCCACCAAGGCCCTTTCTACTACTGGAACGATTCATGGCCATAACGACTCCATTTTCTTTCTTTTAAATGATCTGAATGGTACCCGGTTGACTCCGTGACGCATCCGTTAACTTGTTCTTTACTAACTTTACGTTTTTCTTACTAGTTAAGGTCTGATTTGCCTTCTTATCAAATCTTAAGACAAACCGACATCTATAACCTAACCTTTACATTAAAAATGTACCTTTTTGGGTTTCGATTTTGCTTCGGATATGATTCAACATGTGAATCTATACGTGTTCTATGCTTGACTACGGAAATTAGCTGCAAACCACCCTGTATCTTGTCCGGATTTGAATTTGGAACTTGAACGAAGAAGAAGTGTTTGTTTGTGTTTTTTGATTGTGTGGAGGCAAATGTGAAAATGAGGGTTTAGGGTTTTTGAGAGGTTTAACGGGTTTATATAATATATGTCCATGGACCTTAAGGCCCATAACCATTCCCTTAATCCATCCTTTATTTCCAATCCCATAACTCAATTTATTATTATTTAACTTAACTAAATAATAACACACCATTAAATAGACAAAAATTATTTTATTTAATATTATCCAGAGTATGATGTTACAAAAATAACGCAACAAGATCTAAACAACACAAGTTCTTAACAATATAAGATTACACGATTTTTCTTTTTCAAACCAAATGTTTACATTAATTGCATCTCAATTCATAAGCATGAAATAAATAATAGAACTAACAAAACTTTGCACCAAGGAATGGTTATGGTTGGATTAGCCGCTTATGTTTGTGGAAATCATCTTTAGTTCCTTATATTTCGGTTTAGGATGTTCAATTAGACTTCAATAATCCCTTTCAATGATGTGTAAGCTCCCAAACGACATGGGAACTAAATATTCTCGAACAGGAGTTGAAACCTCCAATTAGACTTAGTCAAATAATAAGTTTCCACAAAATCCACACGCGAAACCGACATTTAGCATCGATGACGCTAATTTTGGCCTTGGGGACGCCATGTCCATGATGATATGCTCGTTTGCTCTATCCAACGCCGAAAATGTGTGGGTCATTACCCCCATTGGCTTCAACGATGCCACAAGTGGCATCATAGACGCCAAACCCCATTTTCTTCCACTTTGCTTCCACAAAACCATGACCAATATTCCTGAGACTTCATACCACTCGATCGCATGCTCCAATTATGTCTTTAACGTGCTAGAACTTGGAAACATAAGCATGATTGACTTACCATAATTACAAACAATCAAATAACAACGAAAATATAAACAGTGAAAATACAAGAGATATAATCGATAAGTCAATTTCAAAGTTATGCTTTCTCCTTCCTTTGTTATATACTAAGGTCAAGTTATCCGGGGCGGGGGGGGGGGGGGGGGACAGAAATGAGAAGAATGAGAAGGATTTGTGGCAAAAAAAAAACAATCAAAAATATAATTTAAAATTAATAAAAAAAGAAAAAAGTAAAAAACTATAATATTTTCTCTATCTTCCTCGATAAAAAATATAAGACATAATGTTGAAGAAAAAAATATCGTTTTGGCTTTTTACTTATTAATGTGTTAATTTATTCATTTTCATTATTGATTGTGCATTTTTTTCCTTGACATTGTGTCTTTTTTTTATATTGTGTTATATTACTCAATGTTGTGTTGTATTTTCCGCGGCATTGTATTATATTTTGCTACCTATTATGCCTTTTTTTGTATTTATCGTTGTGTTTTTTTTTGTCTATTTTCGTCATTATGCCTTTTTTTGACATTGTCTTTCTTGTCTTTTTTTTGAAATGAGAAAGACGAGAGAAACATTTTAGTTTTTATTTTTATTTATATTTTGGTTTACGATTTTTATTATTTTTCTTGATTTTTATAATGGATTTTTTTCATCTTTTACCACAAATTCTTCTTGCATTTCTCATTTTTGTCTACTTTGTGTTTTAATATTTTCCGTCTATACTATTCAATACGATTTTTTTAAGGTTTAGATGTTGATATTTGATTTTGTTGTATCAAATAATTTATTTTAATTAGGAAGAAGATCGAGTGCTTAACATATATATTTATGTTCAGATGGTAAAGTCAAAAACTATATGCCATATTTTGCTAGTATAATAATTTTGTACGAGAAAGAATTAAAAAACATGTCAAATTGGATTCCACAAAATATAAAATTCTAATATTTCATGTGACTATGCATGAAAATGATTTGATGGATCTATCAGTTGCAAGGTTATTCATTTATTAATTTACCATGTTCTTATCTATATCCGTAACTATTTAAATAGTAAGATTCCAACTAGGGCTATAAATTAACCAAATGAATAATGCTACAAATTAACCAAAATAAATACAAACAATGTCTTTTTCATATTCATTTGTTAAAGAAATAATATTTTTTTGACGGTTCACATACACTTACTGTGACATTCGTGAAAAAACGAGGTACACCTTATTTGCAACATAACGAGTAAACAGTTAACCGGTTATTTCGTATCGAGTAAATGATTAACCGAACGATACTGAGTATGACCCGAAAATATCCGGGGGCCATATACAAGCGATATATGTATTATAACAACTAAGATATTGATATTATAGCCCTATTATGTGCAAAACCACTTAAACGAAAAGATTTATGTTTAATGATACACCGTGAACTTAAACACGATCGTTAGTACCAAAACAAACATTGTATCATCAGTCAAGCCAAAAAAAGACTTATAGAACACTTATATTTAACTAGTTTTAGAGTCCATGTAACACACGGGATTATCCAAATTATAAAATTACAAGTAAAGAAATAATTGCATAATTAACGTAGATGAAAAAATATATTACATCTATGCTTGTATCTATACTATGTGTATATAAATTGATTTTATTTATATAACAAATTATTTTTTTAAAATGAACTTAATAAAATAATACACGTGCAAAAACGTACCCGATAACGTTTTTTATTGAAACTTTCGTTGTCAGTATCAAATATGTATAATTGAAAGAATTCAGGAAGAAGATTTCTCATACAATAGGAGTTCTAACCACTCAACCTCAATAATGAAGGAGCTTTACCTTTATTGATGTAATTTACAACCCATAGAAGGAAAGAAAAACATTAAATTATAACGACAAATGTTTTTAAAAAGTATGTTTTTCTGAGATAAACCAATAAAAAGATTTTGATAAGTTTGACAATAAAAAAAAGTAACATATTAACCCATTAAATTTTGTGAATATTTTGCTTCATTTGAGCATAGTTTTGCATGACATTCTTCCAATGTTCTGATCACCATTGAAGGGAAAGTTAATGCTGACATAAATGTTTCAAAATTGATATAAGCTAGAAGAATTGATAGGCGGGTGGCGTGTCGTAAGTGTTCACTATTTATTCTTAAATTTTAATATTGAGGGGAAAATAGGTAATTTACCAAATTTCGAACCCTTTTGATATTTTCCACAAATGTCCTTGAAAATAAATTTGAAACCCAAATCATGTTTAAACTTCTAACTTTCAACTGTTTGACATTTCAAGTCAACACTTTGAACTCGTAACAAATTTGACGAGAAATCTATTTGCATTTTCAAACTTTTAAAAATACTAAGATTTCTCATTTTTGACCCATAACTTGACTGAAATGTATTTAACTTGTACCAAACAATCTATTTATCAATTTTTTACTGTAAAAACCAAATTTAAGTTCCACAAAACCCGAAATAATATTTAATAAAATAAACCAAGAAATTAAATATGATAAACTTTGTTATATATGAAAGTGATTGGTATATATTTACTAAACTAGGGTATAGCCCGTGTTATACACGGGTGGAAAACATGTCATCAAACATAATAAATTCAAACAACAAATTCATGCAACACAAAACTTCTTCAAACTTTCGGACCAAAACGTTAACCATTTACATTGTCTAGATATTAAATGTTAAAAGTTATAATAAGTTAATGTACATCGAACAACCAAAAAATATCAACAAAAGACATAAACATGTTCTTTCATATTAAACCACCATCAACTTCTTCAAACATTCTATCAAAAGAAACTCATTTTACTTCACCACCTAAAAATATAATAAAACAATAGCATTTAAATTAAATATACCATAATAACATATTTAATAATAAGTAACATTTGAACATTAATAAAGTTATTTTTATTAAATTGTTGTTTTTATTAAAACAAAATAACATATAATAACAAACAAAGTAAAATGACAACATAAAACATCTTTCAAACTTAAACCATTAAACCAAAAAGATATATAAAACTTTTTTTTGGCCGTGATTTTATAACTAACAAATTTGATACTATTTCAAAACAACCTGTTTTGAAATATTTTCAAAAAAGTTACAAAATATAAAAAAATTGGAACTAGTCAACTTTAAAAAATTATGAATTTTTTTTTATTTTTGACCAATCTTGCAACAAACTTTTAAATCACTGACATTAATATTTTGTTAAATTTGCAAAACTTAAAAACGTTTTACAATAAATGAATTCTCAAATAACTCTAGAAAGATTAAAAAATTTTATGTTGACTTTGAAAATAATTAAAGCAGAAAAAATATGACTAACTAATTTAGAAATAATTACAAAAATGAAAATCAAATTGGTTAATTTGAAAACTTCAAAAAATTACGAAAAGATTTTGAAATGAGTTTAAAATTATGGAGAGTATTAAAACCTTTAAAAGGTTGGTCAAATTCCAAATTTAAAAACATAAAAAAGGGTTGTTCATTCGGTTTTTAAAAAAAAATAAGAAATGTCAAACTTTATAAAGTGTCATAATTGGAATCTTAAATGTGTATAACTCTAAAAATGTAAACTAATATGAATGGTCAAAAACGATTTAATATGAATGGTCAAATACTTAAATCGGTCGGAAATTTATTTAAGTTATAACTTATTCATTTGGTTTTTTTAACAAATAAAGAAAGTCAAAAAATATAAATTGTAATAATGGGATAATTATGTTATTATTTCGGTCAAACCACAAATTAAGGAATGAGTTTATAAAAATGAAAAAAATTAAAAACATAAAAAAGGGTTGTTCATTCGGTTTTTAAAAAAAAATAAGGAATGTCAAACTTTATAAAATTATAATCTTATAAATAAGGAATATACATGAATATTTAAAAATATATATACATCAATATTAAAAAAAATTTAAAAATACATCTTATTAACTAATGTTCAATCCATGCAATTAGCTTATATGAGTCGGAACAATAACCTGAAATGATAAAGTCAAATATTAATAGTCATATTATGGAAGATTTTAATTATAATTTTATAACAGGGAAATTTAATTGTCTTACTGGAAAAACAAAATAGTGAGAATGACGATGGTATCTCTGATTTTTATTTAGAAGGTAAAATGAAATATTCCGTACATCAATCGGTACAATAACCTGAAATAATTAAGTTTTGTTATAACATTAATATTATGGAAGATTTTAATTATAATTTATAACCGGAAAATTTAAATTGGCCTTACCGGAAAAAGAATAATGATAATGTCCATGGGTGAAACTGATTTTTATTTAGAACCTAGATGAACATGTAAAAAAACATGAAAAATATAAAACTACAAATAAATATAAAACAACCATTGTTATAGGTATAACACATGAACGGAAAAACTTACCGGAAAAACGTAAATACGTAGAAATATTAGCTTCATACCTAAACTGATTTTAAAAAAATCAGTTAACAATGATAATAAAGATAAAAAGGTTAGATCTACAATAACCGGAAGAAAATATGATGTTGCCGGAAAAAGATATAACATTGTCGGAAAATCATATAACATTGTTGGTCATTAGAGTATAATATATAACTTTACCGGAAAATGATTAATCTCGATCTACATTACCGGAATATAGAAGATGGTGGATGTTGAAGTTAGTAAGCCGAGAGAGAGAGAGAGATTAAAATGATTAGGGTGGAAAGCTCTAAGGTTTAAATATAGTGTGTGAGATGACACGTGACAGAATATTAGAGCACATGAGAATGGAAACATGCTGACTGGATTACACATGTGGACAGCCTAGAAGAAGGCCATGTGTCCACATTGTATTGCTTTAATAGTATTTAAACATTAACCGAAAAAATTAATTGATAGATTCAAAACGTTTATTTATAATTTATAAATTTAAATGACAATAGATAAATGGATTGATTTTTAAAAAATGGATCAACTAGCATAGATTTATGATTTAATAATTAAAAAAATTACTTTGTAAAATGAAATAATGTTCGAGTTTTGTTTTTCTTTATAATATTCAACAATATACATTGAAAAAAATGTTAATGATAACATTTTAAATTATATTTTCTTTTTAGTTTATAGCAAACATGATTCATGGTTAATTTTTGAATTTCAACAATTATTTGAAATGCTCAAACATAACATGCAAAATCGTTTGTGACAATCTATATCAGACATAATATTATTTACAACCCCACTGGCCAACAACATTATATTTTTTATGTGTTGCCAACGCTGTGTATACATGTCGCAAAATTAAACACTAACATGAAAAACAATCAATTTTGTAAGATCGATATGTATGTCGCAAGAAAGAACATTTTCTTATAATATTATTGTTTTATAAGAGTCGTTATAGTATATTAAACATGGTTATCAATCATAAAAAAAGGATGTAAATGCTATACAACGGTTTTCAAATTAATGAAGAGTGCGTTAACTAGAGATGGAGTAAATCTCGGAAACAAAAATAAGACCGTGCGTCGTCGTCGAGCTTTATGGCCGGCGTTTTGGGTTATAACGCCGGGGGCACCCCTTCCCCCCCCCCCCCCCCCCCCGGGGTGTTTTGGTTTTTTTTTCGGCGTTTTGTAGATAACGCAGTAGAAAGCACGAAAATAAAAAAAAAACAAATTCTTCTTCGTTGGTGGCCGGAATGATGGATCCGGTGTTGGGAATAATAGACCCGAGGGTTTTTATGGTGGCCAGAATAATTGAATCCGGTGGGTTTCATGGTGGCCGGAATGATTGAATCCAGTGGTGGGTTTTCATGGTGGCCGGAATAATGGATCCGGTGGGTTTCATGGTGGCCGGAACAATTGAATCCGGTGGTGGATTTTCATGGTGGCCGGAATAATTGGATCCGGTGGGTTTTATGGTGGCCGGAATGATTGAATCCGGTGTTGGGCGCAAAAAAGTGTAAATGTGACTGGGCGCCACGTGTCGCATAACGCCCAGAGATGAGGCATTATGACTACACCGTAGTGGATGACATTATGTGGCATTTTGGAGCCATAATGCCTAGGAACACCTCCCCCAGACATTATGGTGGTAAGCATAATGCTAGTGTGACACAAGTTTTAAGGGTTTTTGAGTGAGAGGTAGAGGGGGGGGGGGGGGTGAGAGAGGCGTTTTGGGGTATTTTTCCCACTACGTTAAATTTTTGCAAAATGTCTAAAAGCTGACTAGGCGTCACATGACGTAAAATGCCCGGGTGTGATTAGTTATGGCTACGCATGGTCTAAGTAGTACATGAGTTTATGTAATCAGATGTTTTAAACTAAAATACTGCCTATCTTGACACGTACGTAAATGGTACATGAGTTTATGTAACCAGATGGTTTTGAACTACCATACTGCCCATTACGCGTAAATAGTGGGTGTGTTTATGTAATCATATGGTTTTGAACTACCATACTTCTAATCCGGTTCTATAATGCAGTAACATTATATAACCTGTTCTTTCAGAAAACAAGGGACAAACATTTGCATTTTTTGGGTAGTGTAAATGTCTTTTTTACCAATTTAGGCTATCCAAATTGAATACCCTATATTGTACCTTTGTACTCACTGCTAGCTTTTGTGGACAAAAGCAAATGGCGTGAATGAATATTTGAAAATATATGTATTTTATTGAAATCCGGCAATGAGTTAACTTTTAATTTTAAAGTTCTCATAAAAATAATTAATTTTTCATAACGTGACAGATTGAGCATGTCCCATGCAACTATACTCACATGTGAAATGTGGTTTCATTATATTCATTCAGGATTATTTTTCTCTATTTAAAGCACACTCAGAAGAGACTTTTTTTATAGGTTGTGGAACAAACCATAATTTGTCCTTTCACAAGATTCTCATTTGTAGCATACACATATTCTAATTAAAATGGTGTTTTCACAAAGCCATGAGAATGTTCAAGAGCTTGCAAAAGAACTCAAACAGGAGGTGCCTCATTGCTACATTCAAGATCATCGAGAACCCACCGTTGTCTCTAACAGCTCTTCGCCTTTGTTTTCTATCCCACTCGTCGACATGAATGATATCATCAAGATACTAGAATCCAATGATAAGGATCAATTGAAACACCTATGTACTATATGCCAAGAATGGGGAATCTTTCAGGTTAGGTATCTTTATGCAGCTAACTTAAGTAATTAACCATTTGTTTTTAGTTTACTGGCGGTTTAGGATTCAACCAAGTACTTTGAGGTTTATTTTTTTTTTTATTTTTTTTTTATTTTTTTAAATTTATAGACTTCTAGACAGTTAGCTTCCCATGCAAGTGCAAGTCTAGGCAATTGTTTTGGCCGTTGGTTCGCTTGTGTGATAAGCTAACTCTACAAACATTTTCTACCCAACATAAATGATCTCAAAATATTTCACCATGTACTCAATGGAGTTCGCATGCCGAATCCTAAACCCTACACTAAATTACTAATTAAAAAAATTCAAAACTTAGGTTAAGTCTACATATTAGTTCTATATAATGCATGACAACATATTGATCAACTTACTAATTACATGTAGTTGGTGAACCATGGAGTTGACAAAATGTTGGTGAAGAAAATGAAAGAAGAGGTGATAAAGTTTTTCAACATGCCAATGGAACAGAAGCTTAAGTACAAGCTGGTGCCAGGTGACTATCAAGGGTACGGTCAAACCCCAGTCCATTCTCAACATCAGAAAATTGACTGGGCTGATCGCTTCTATATGATCACTAATCCTGTTCACAGAAGAAAATCTAACCTACTTCCAGAGTTCCCAACAACATTAAGGTCATTATTCTATTATTCTTTTTCGTACACGAATATATAACGCTAATCTTGAAACTTCGTACCCTTGGCAAAGGGGGTGCGATGGTTATGAATAACCGGTGTACGTAATCCAACCTTATAGCTAAACTATAAATATAACAATAATACAAGTCTAGATTATATTCTAATACTTATTATATACTAAAAGATTGAAACCGAGAATTAAATAACTGAAAACACAAACTTTTTATATAAAGAGATTTCAATGAAACAAGATAATGACACAATTAATTAGCTATTTATAAAGTTAACCAACTTATTATAATATTGTATAACAAATAACTTTATTCTAATATAGCTAATACATGGATTAATATTATTTGTTTATTTATTTTTATTTGTGATTAATCAAATGTCAACAGAGATACCATGGAGAAGTACTTGCAAGAACTGCAAAAACTTGCCATGACTTTGTTTGGTTTAATCGGGCAAGCAGTAGATATAGACAACCAAGAGATGATGGACGTCTTTGATGACGGTATGCAATCGATAAGGATGACTTACTATCCTCCTTGTCCCCAACCGGAGCGAGTTATTGGCCTGACCCCACACTCTGATGCTGCTGGAATTACCATTCTTCTCCAAGTTAATGAGGTTGAAGGTTTGCAAGTTAAGAAACATCGCGTCTGGATACCTGTGAATTTTCATCCGGATGCTTTTGTGATAAATGTTGGAGACATTCTTGAGGTTAGACCTTTACCTCTCTACTATTTAAATTCAAGAAAACGACGCAGTAGTTTCTAGATAGGGCCTGCAAAATGATTTGATTAAAAGGAATGCATAAATTATCATTATATGCAATTTTAAAACGTGGGAATTATCAATCCATCGCGTAAGAAAGAGGCCGTCCTTAGTTCCATACCCGTTCAACGTGGTAGAAAGAGAAATTGTCAGAGACCAGTTGCGGACCCAGAAATTCTTTCATGGATACGGTTACGCTAATTTCCAGTACTAGGATATCTATCAACATGTTCACATACTTTTTGGGTCGGTTCAAGTCAGATCAGGTTTGTTAGATTATTTTAAAACTCGAAACCTAGCTAGGGTAATTCAAATTCAATCTAACCAATATTTCCATGATTGTGGCTACTCAAAAAACTTTTTTCGAACGGTGACTTTCACGGTTAAGCTATCTCACTGCGCGAACACGTCGCGCCCCACCACCCCACACAGGTCAACTATGTTGACATGATCAGGATCCACGCTGGCATCCGAGTTTGGCTTGGCGTTCACGGTAAAACCCAGTTGGCTCACCTCGCCTGATGGCACGACATGTTTTAATGCTCTGGTAAAATCCGATCGGAATCAGATTCGAACCCGGGACATCCGGGTCATCCATCATGTTCTTGGCCACTTGGACAAGCCCCGCTGGTTTACTAAAAAAACTTTAGCTTCTAATTTTATAATGTTTTTTGGACAATTAATGTATTTATTTGGTTATTTGTTTCTTTTCTCTCCCTCTCTCTTTTTTTTCTCATAGAGTCATATTAAAAGTGATAAGAAAGTGTATATGTAAAACATAGGTAAATAATATAAAACTTCGTACGAAATCATCAACTAATTCAAAATTTCAAATATTTATAAAATCATAATATTATTAATAATTACAATATTTTGTAATCTAAATAATGACTAAGAAAAGTAGCAATAGCAGCCAACGCTATTATATTTAGCGGTGACATGTTGCCGTTAATGCCTACGCCAAAGATTCTTCCTAATTTTCCTAATAGCTTTTATCAGATGGATTTTCAGATTTTATGGAACATAAAACCATTAATGCAATTTTCATAAGAGTTTGAACTTAAAAATGAAAAAAAAAACATGATCAATTACAATAGGTCTTACATTATACATAATTTCTACAAACACGAGATGTAAAAGTGAGCAGACCTATAAACAAACGCTATACATAATTTGTACATAAAATTACAAGATATAGAACGACTGGTAGTTGACGGTGGTGGCCAGAGCTTACAAGCACTGCTTGCTGGAGCATAGAAACACGACTTGCCAGAATTTGATCAAGCATGACTCTTCGAGGCTTGAGCTTTCATCGGTACGGTGGTGGTTGACAGTGGTGGGTGATGGCTGAAGTTGCAGATGGTGTGACGGTTTCGGTGGTGTAGTACTATTAAGTTGTTGGTGGAGCAAATGGTGAAGATGGTGTGTATGGTTTTGAAGGTTGAATGTTGGGTTTTAGAGAAGACTAGTGCGTTTGTTTGTGAATGAAAAGAAGAGAGCCCTTGGATTATCTTTCTATCAACGGTCAGGAGCCGCTATTGCCGCGGCACTCTAATCTGAACTTTAGCGTCGATGCTGGGCAAGAGCGGCGGTTGTCGCAGTTAAAGAGTTAAAGGTCCGATTTCTTGTAGTGTATATATCTAACAAAATTAAGGCGATTAAAAGTTAGTGAGTTTAAACAAAATAATAAATAATTAAATCAAGAGACTAGATTATATTTAGAATGTACTAAGATATTTCAAAATTTTGGATTTGAAAAAAAAAATGAACTAGGTATTAAAAAACATGAAACAAAGTTTAAACCAACCCCAAGAAAAGGAAGATAAAAAAAATATAGGATTAACCGCCACATGCATCACATGTCATTCTTTGTTTTTAATTAATTATTTTATAATGGTCGCTGATCAGAATTAAATAGTACTTAATAGTATAAAAATAAACATATACTAAATTATTTTTCTTTAATGTGTGTCCAAAACTCAGTTTTATATTTGAAAATTTGTCAAGAATATGAAAATAGAGTTGTTTAAAAAGCTCATGCTTCGAGACTCGTTTGAAATTGACTTTTCTGCAAACAAGTCCGAGCCTGTGCCAAAATAAGTCGGTGATTAGTGTCTCGCTTATTTCCTTTTGAAAACTAAATGAGCAACTCGAGCCTTTTACTAGCCTTAACTCGTTAAGATAAACAAGCCGTGCAGCCAAACGAGTTCGTTCGTTTATCTTTGACCTTGAGCCCAGCCTTCAAACGGCCGCTCGAAGAATCCTCAAATAGTTGTTCGGTGCAACCTCAAACGGCCTTTAAAAACAGGGTGAGACTAGATTGTAATTTGTAAGTGGCGTGTGTATGTGAGGCCTCATACGAAAATGTGTAAGCTTTAATTTCATCCAAGTCAAAAGCACTCATCTATCTTCTTTCAATATAGATAAATGTGTACTTGTTTATGTATGTATTCCCATGTATGCTTGCTAGTACTTGATCAAAGTGGTAGTATGTATATATAATTTGTTTTACGAGGGTTGCAGATAATGAGCAATGGCGTCTACAACAGCATCGAGCATAGAGCGACAGTTAATTCAGTGAAAGAGAGGATTTCATTAGCCATGTTTTTCAACCCAAAGCTCGAAGCAGATGTTGGTTCTGCAAAGAGTCTCCTAACAAACACAGGAAACCCACCCTTGTATAAGACACTTGTAATGGAACAGTACCTCAAAGACTTCTTCTCGCGCAAGCTCAATGGCAAGGCATTTCTAGAGAAAATGAAGATTAAAAATGGTGAAACTTGATCGAGTATTCCGGCCTTTTGTTGGTTTTATAGTTGAAGCAAATCCAAATAGTAAATGTTGGAGTTAGTCACTTAGTTAGCCGACTTTATTGTAGGCTGCTATACATGTTTGTTTGATTATATATTTCTTTTTCTATGTGATTATGTGATGCTTATTTAAGCAAATCGGGTATTTGTTTCTAATACAATGACCGGGTGTAAACAAAAACAAATACAAATTTTAAATCATAAACTCAATCTTATCTCATTATTATTAAAGCTAGAAAGATTACAAACTCCTCTATTACCCACAGGCTCAGGCTTTATATATAGAGTTACAATATTTGAAAACCTAATTAGATTTGTATTAAGAGTGTTGTATAAACAGAATTAACGTACCCGATGATGTAGATGTCGTGCTCTAATCAAAAACAAGTATTTATGAAGCTTAAATACCTATAACTAGTACGGGTAAGTAATGTCGTCTCCACAGGGAATCAGTGGAAAGTGCAAGTAAAGTTCATTATTATTAAATATTATTCTAAGGTGGACAGACGATGTCAAGCGGTTTATAAAGATGATTATAATAACACACGATTACTTTAAACGAACTGTAACAATTATGAGAGAAAGATTCACTTCAGGTTCAGGTAAAGTGATAACCGACTAATCACAGATTCTTTAAGATTAATTGCGCAGTAATTACTAAACCTAACAGTTGGGTTGTGAGGACAAACGATACCCTAACCGAGTTGTTGACACAACTGAACTCCGGTTTACCTAATTACCAGTTTAAAACATGAAAATCAGTTATAAGCAATGACTAACGATTATTGGTTCAATGACATAAGAGCTAACCCTACATGTGATGAACACAACCAGAAAAGTGATGCAAAGTTTGACAATCAAAATCATAAACTGTTTAAACAATCAATTCGTAATGTAAAACAAGATTAAAAACAATCAATCAAGTTCATACTCATTCAAAACATAGAATCTGATCAAAGTTAGTTTACACAAAACCCTAGCCTAAAGTTAATACAATGGTTTTAGCCTGACATCGGCATAACGAATGATTCGCTTATCTGATGAGAGGATGAAAGCATGCGATGACCAGACGAACCGGAGGCTTCGGGATGATGCAAAATCTACCTAGGGCTTGTATTTGGTTAAGGAATGAAGGATAGGTCGAATGGGGGCAGAAAACTCAATATAATAAGCATTAGGTTTTAATTTCCCGTCTGGAGAACTTTAGAGCATCTCTAAAGTCCAGTGGGTGAGACTTTAGCGCGTCTCTAAAGTCTACTTTCCTGATGTTAGTCTTTAGAGTATCTCTAAACTCCCTTAGCGCCGCTCTAAGGGTGTCTGACAGAATTTTCTTCATTTTCTTCATTTATTTTGCATCGGAAAGCTTGCCAATCATTATGAGTCTTCTACATCCTCGTTCCAAGCCCGTAATTCATCCCGATAAGCGTCCTTAACGTCAAGTATCCTGAAACAGATAAACACGCTTGAAGTACCAAAGTTCACATAATATTTAAACTAAAAGTAAACAAATACTATAATAATATACACGACTTTTGCCCGACCATCACCCGTATATGATGGGTGATTGAATACCATAATGATGAATTGAATATAGCAACTTGGATTAATCTTGGAATCATGATGGCACTATCAGAACTATTTGAGGATACACTCACTTAATGGGATTAGACCATGATCTACTTGAAAACCAGAATTTTGATATTGATTGGTGTGAGTAAAACTTGTACCTTACATTGCCCTATGTTCGATATCTGAACCTTGACCTAAAATACAGATTTTCAAATTAGTTTATTAACTGATTATAATTGGATTTTTAATCCCACATGGACTACTTCAAGCCCATATAATACATCAGAAGTCCACTTCAAATGGTTAATATAATAACAATTCAATTAATGTATGGCCCAACATTACAAGTTTACTTGAACCGACAAAACCCGAAACATATTATTATAATTAAACGAGCTTTCACTCTCGCATCTCCTAACTCGTTCATAACTAATGATATTTTTTAGATCAACAAGTTAATCTAATAACATCAAAATCATGCTGATAACACTAAAATCACCAATAAAGAGTCCCTATCACATAAAACTACCAATTAATTAGGAAAGGATATAATTTGCACATGAGACATATGATTTGGCAACCAATATGCCAACCACTTATTGGCTCGAGTGGGCTAGCCCAAACCACAAATAACGGGCTAACAAAAAATATAAGGTTGGCACAGGTATTTGCAGGAACAATATGGGTGATAGTTGATCTTACTGAACCAACAAACTAACAACCCATTACTAAGCCATAAATATTCACGGGAATAATAATGTGTCGCTGCACCACACCTTTTTGTAGTGGTGTGTATGGGCATAGTAGTTTCTTGTGATTTCTCCTTTGAGTGCAGAATTTTGAAAATTCACAAGACATGAATTCTCCTTCGTTGTTGTTTGGAGAAATTTCAATTTTGTACTAGCTTTTACTTTCAACCAAACTTTCACACACACACGCATACAATGGCTGGGATGTACTTCATTAGCGGGGTAGCATCCGTTATGCCTAAACTTTTCGTCGGCAATGTAAATTTTCTTCATTTTGGGTTGGTTTACATATTTCGTTACCCCTGAAAAAGTATTACGTTACCTCTATTTGTTTCCAACAAATTTAAAAGTTCAGATTAAATGAAGCCCGAACAAATTTATAGCCCAAAGCAAATAAAAACAACTAATTTTTTTTTCTTTGTTTGAACGAGAAACATTAAACATAAAGAGACTCAAACAGAAAAAGGCTTAACGGAATCATCAATTATTAAAAGTTCAAATCAAATAAAGTCCAAACAAAGCTTATAGTCTAAATCAAATAGAAACCATTAACCTTTTTTTTCTTTTTCTTAAACGAGAAACATCAAACAAAAAATAGTTCAACATAATCATCATTTTGAGGTTGAAATTTTTAATACGGTTTGGATATGCAAATTCAAGAACTTGAAAATAGATTTAGCGAGATCTTAATTAGTTTGTTAGAAAATATGTCTCGTTTAAATCTTGAGATTCATTTTCCAGTTAGAAAATATGTTTGGTTTAAATCTTGAGATTCATTTTTCGAGTTTGACATATCTAAGATAGTGGCATTTTTGGAAAAGTACCCGAATGATTTTAGTAAGAAAGAAAGATGGTGTATTTCGGATGATTTTATGGCCTTTTATCACACTTTAAAAGAAAATTATATATTTTCAAAATTGGGTGAATGTGTGACATTGCTTGTGTAATGGTTGAAACCGGAAAGCACACAACCTTTTCTAATGTTTATCAAATATTGAAGCTAACGTTGATTTTACTGATTACAACCGCAACCGTTGAAATATGGTTTTATAAAATAAAACTTATCAATACTGGTTTGCATAAGAGAATGGATGATGAGTATTTGAACAACACTTTAATTTTTGCAGTCGAAATAGAAACGTTCCATAAAGTAAAAGAACATAGTGTAATGGCTCGATTATCAAGCTTTCAAAAACCAAATAGAAGAAATTTGCACCCAGTGTATCGTGTTTCTATTTTTGTTTCATTGGTAAAAAAAAATTTTGAATGTTACCCCCAGAGATTTATGTCTAGATTCGCCACTGCATATATATATACATATATATATATAAGGGTTCAAATAAAAAGAAAGAGTTTCTAGGAATGGTAAGAAACAATAGATTTTTGACATATGAAATTACAACATATGGTGAAAGAACAAATCTAGGAAACTATGTCGGTTATAATGGTAAAAGAGTAAGTTTAGGAAACTATGACGGTTATTGATAATTTTAAATCTCAACCATTAATTAACATGATCCAATGGCTATGATTTATTCCTAGTCTTCCTAGAAAACTACTTGTTTTTAGGATAACTCTCCAATATATATATATATATATATAGATAGATAGATAAATGATCAAATACAATAATCCCTTATCATACAATATGTACGCAAGTTTGTACACCATCGATTTCAAAAAAAACACGCGACCTTCCCCTGCTCCAGTGCTTTAATCCTCTGCTCCCATCAACTCTAATCCACTCCTCCATCGATTCCGTACACGTTCACCGTCACCGTCACCGTCACCGTCACCGTCCAATGATTGCATCCACCGCCGCGACCGTCGAGGTACCATCGTCAACACCATCTTCCTCGTCACGCCTTTTTCACAGGTCAGTTTATAAAAGTGACCAATTGAAATTGAAATTGTTACACTAATTGATCAATTAAACTTTGAAATTGGTCCAATTAATCATCAATTTGAAGTTTCAATTGATCAATTTTGAGTTTTGCATAAACCCAGTTGCAAACGTTCCATATTGTGTTCATATGATCGAATCAATGATCAAATTAACGGTCGATTGACGTTTGTTTGATGATTAAGAGATTATATGAAGTGATTTCAGTGTTCAGTTTCATGTTTACATGTGTTTAATTTTTTTTTAATGTTAGTTTTAGAAGTTCTGAACACCCAGAACTTCTTAGAACTTCTAAACTTTTTATCAGAACTTCTAAACCATTTTAAACACCCAGAACTTCTTAGAACTTCTAAACTATATCAGAACTTCTAAACTTTTTTAAACAACCTGAACTTCTTAGAACGTATTAGAATGTTAAAGATGTTCATTTTTTTTGAACACCCAGAACATCTGTGAACATATTAGAACGTTTAAAGATGTTCTTTTTTGGCCAGAACGTTTAAAGGTCTTCAGTTTTGTTTCAGAACGTTTAAACATAATATTTGTACTGAACTTATAAACAACATTATTTAAAAACGTATAAACAGAACGTATAAACTTTTTGTACTGAACTTTTTAAAGTCTAATTGATTTTGTTCTGAACGTTTAAACAGAACGTATAATACGTTTAAACAGAACGTATAATTAGAAAGTAGAAACTTAATGTTAGAACTTCTAAAGTTTTGGTACAGAACTTCTAAACTTGAACGTTTAAAAGTGTTCGTTTTTTGTCAGAACGTTTAAATGTACAGTGTCTTCAGTTTTTGTTTAACATCCAAAATAAGTTGCAACTGTAAAATTGAAGGCTCAAATTTGTATGATTAGGCGAAAAATTGAAGAACAAACAACAATCGTTTGTTTAATTGCAAAAAAAAATTGACCCATTGTGTTTGAAGTTATTCGCAGGTAACGAACATTTTTTAGGTTTAGATAACTCAATTTAGTTTGATGTCAATCTGTAGATTAGTTTGTTATGGATCGACGATTGAATTATATTGATATGGATGGACGTCTGATGAATCAATTGATGAATTAGATTGTAGAATTAGATTTAGATTATTTACGATTATGCCACCGCGTAAAAATTAAATCAACGTTCGCGTACCTAACATATGATAACTGATTATTGTACAATAACCCACCCCTATATATATATATATATAATCAAATTTTTCATCATTGGATTTAAGGAAAACACCTTACATAAAACATGTGTGATCATTAACAATAAGAAAAATACATTCATTAATTAATGGGGTACAAAGTGAGATTGGATTACATAGGTTTCCAAGAATGATGTTGAATGGTTGCATGGCATGAAAACTTTCCCGATCAAGAAATGGTTTCCAATCCGAATCTACAATGTTTCATAGTAAATACAGTGATGTTCCAACAAGTAACCTTACCTTGTATAATCGGATCTTCGATCTAAATGTTTCATTATCACTATTCTCACTTTTTCAAGAACTAAAAGAAGTTTACCCTTCATAATCACCTTGCACCCATTTTTGGTTCTTGTCCTAAACTTAAAATAATTCTTATTAAGCTTCGGATATAATTAATGTAGAAGATTAGCCTATCAACACCATCATCACAAATATTAGTAATCAAGTTTTTCCCCTTTATGTCAACATACAAGCTATCACCGAAACATGTCACACCCCGACCAAAGGCGGCGGAACATGCCGGGGTGTAACGTATTGATTGGACAGTAGCTCAAGAAGACACTAATTAATGTGACAATTATTATTTAATTTCATTAACATTAAATTAAGTACACAATTACAATAATTAAATCAAATAAATCGTTCTTTTGTGTAATATGAGTTGATATCCTAAGGTCAAACTACTGTCTTCAATCTTGAATAATATCAACTACTTGTACCTATAACATGTATGAAAATAGAGTTTGTCAACACGAATGTTGGTGAGAATACATAAGTTTTAGTTATAGATAGATAGATAAATCACAATTCATATGTAAATGAAGAGTATTACAATTCTTATGAAAATGTAAACAACTAAATAGATGTTGACTCATTCTTATTGATACGAAATCAAAGTACTTGGGTAAATGTATGATGATACTAGATGAGGATAGATGAGGATGAGATACCAACCACCAAGCATAATATAAATAATTAAGCACATAGAGCATTATCATAGAGCATGCAATAATCACACTAAACATATATTGAATTGTGTTTTAAATAGATGTGAAAATAAAAATGATAATTTAAATAGGGTATACATGCCACCCCCAAAATTTAAAAGATGAAAAATGGGGAAATGTAAACTCACCTTAACGAGTGGATTAACGGGAACGAGATGGCGATAAAAGAAAATTTAAGGTAAAAGCGGCGAGCTCCTCGGGTTACGGTAACAAAAGTTCCTAGTTGATATTAATATTAACTAAATAAGATTAGTGAAATAATAACATGGCGTATGACGGATTTGGGAATCGATATGGTTTAAGTACATTATTTAATAAAAACAAAAGTTGTTATTAAATTTGTAAATAATATAAATTAGAGGGTATACCAATAAAATAAAATGACACGATATAACGGTTACAAATTGGTTTAAAAGGATTTTGGAGTCATTTAGGATTTAAACTATTACTGTTAATGTTATTATTATTATTATTATTATTATGTTTAATTTTTACATAAATAAGGTAGACATAAATAATATATGCATATATTATTGAAAAAGTTAAATGAAATATTTTGAATATCTAACATAATTTGGTTCGTTAACGAGAGTCGTAAAAGGACTATTATACATCTTCTTTTTGTCTTCGTTAATAAGTGTATGCGTATAATACATAAAGTTATATATTTATATATAACATGAATACGTAAAGGAAAGAGTTGTTTCGAGGTTCGGTTTATCAAAACAATATTTATTTAGATGTTATGTACGTATAATAATAGTAAAACCTTTTAAAAATGAAGTTTTAAAAAATAAAACACAAAACCGGGCATGGTGGATTCGAACCCGCGCCCCAGGCCGGTTCTCAAGCTCTAAGTAACACGCGCTGGCCATCAGGCCAGCGCCTTGACTTGCATGATAAATGAAAACGAAATTTATACACACATATGTTCTTGTTCTTTCCAAATTCACTTTGAAACCCTACACTACAAATAAAAAGCCATTTAATGGCACACAAAAAGTGCCACAATAAACTAAAGAAGTGCCACTAAAGAACCATAATGGAATGAGTGGCACACAAAAAAGTGTCACTAGAAGCGCTACCACTAAAGACTTTTAGTGACACTTTTTTCGTCTGCCACTACAAACTTTTGGACTTTTAGTGGCATTTTTTTCATCTGCCATTAAAAAAATTTAGACTTTAGTGGCGCTTTTTTCATATGCCACTACAATCCTTTAGACTTTAGTGACCCTTTTTCTTCTGTCACTACAACTTTTGACATTAGTGACACTTTTTGTGCTGCCACTACTTTCAGACTTTTAGTGGCACTTTTTTTTTCCACTACAAAGGTTTAGGGCTTAGTGATACCTTTTAACAATATATATATAAATTAAAAAATAAAACTCTTACATACATAAACACAATTTCTTACCCACAACTAAAGTTAACAATCACATTCAAACACATACCAAATGTCTAATAACTCTCAAATCAAGTCAAAATATCAAACATATAAAATGAAAGTAACAAATATTTGAATAAAAACTAAAAACTTCATCTTGCTCATTAACCTCTTTCACCATCATCAATCTTTATGTGAGGTACCTAATAAGAAAAATAAAAGACTTATCAATATGAAAACAAAAAGGACACTAACTTGTGTAACCAACTTAATTATTAACCTAAAGCCAATAATAGCCTATTGAAATCAACCATATCAACACTAGCCTTGTTTAGGTATGCAAACAGTTGAGCCGAACCACTCACAAGCTACTTGAGATCAGCTCGTGAAAAAACACGATCGAGGCGAGCCTGAGCCCCATCCTAAAAGTAAGCCCGTTTAATAAATGAGCGGGCCTAGCATTTTTATAATATATATATATATATATATATATATAATGTTGTGAAATAATAACTAAATAATATGTTATATATAAAATTATAATTGAAAAAAAATATAAATATAGTTATGAATATATAAAAATTAATTAATAAACAGTAAACGAGCCAAGCATGAGCTGAGCTCGAGCTTGAAAAACTATTCACAAGCTAAGCTCGAGCTTGAGCTCTGTGCAAGTTAAACGGGTCGAGCTCGGGCTTGCCTCGTTTGCACCCCTAGCCTTCAATAAATTTATAACTAACCAGCTAAGCTTCTTCATATCCATAAGATTATAGTATTTACATTATGCTTCTGGCATAGCAAGAGCAAGGGGACCTGCAAGTTCCATAATGCTCTTTTTGTCTACAAGGATGTGCTACAACAACAAATATAAAAACTGTTTATTAATATTCTGATTTAAAAATGAAGATAAAGAAGCACACACACATCATAATAAGAGCTGGTTGTTTCGAACAGCAGCAAGAACAATTTCTTGCCAAAAAGAACAAGGGCCCATTACAGCATCTGCAGCCCTGTGACAAAACAACATCACCAGAACCAAAGTTAAATGATATTATATGTAAACTCAACAATGCTTTAAATGAAATAATTTTAATAATAGCTAGTTTTGGACCCGCACGTTGCGGCATGTGCTGGTGTTTGTATGCTTATGGATTCGTAGTCAATAACTATTGTTTTCGGATGTAGAGTTTGGGTGTACATAGTATTTACCTAGGGAATACAAAGTGAATAGTAATTGTTCTATTGGTGTCAAGTGCTACCAAGACAACTCAAATACACAAAAAATATGGTCCTAGTTTATATCGACTACGTCTAACTGGGCTTTTATAGAGAAAATTCCTAACACTGAATGGCAAGCAGAAGTTTATATCGCCTACGTCTAACTGGACTAAAATTTATATATTAAAGAAAGTAAACAAACAAACTTAAACAAATCAAGAATAGTACCTCTAAGAAGAATCAATCATAGAAGCCATCAATAACACAGATTACAAAAACAGTCTGCACGCGCTATCGCAAATTAACAAAGTCAACAGAAGCACACTTAATTACATCCATACATTAAAACTAAAGGATGAAAACATTAGTTGAACTTACGGACTGCCAAAATGTTATACTTTCACATAAATCAAAGACCAAAAATCAGTTTAAACAAGCCACAAACCTGCTAAACCAGCCAAAAACGCCCTAAAATGGCTTGGGCCAGATGTGCGCCTTGAGCTTTCAACTACCTAAACACAAACAACCCAAACAACAGTTTAAACAAAATAACAAATAGTTTTCAATTTCTATTTAAAGCTAATTCTTCAACTACCTAGACGAATACTTGAGGCAATCAAAGGCTTGAAACAATGAAATTTAAAAACAACTAGTGTGGAATTCAATTTGTTCATACAAAATTAGTTATAGATGCAATGAAACATTTTTTGCATGAGTATACATCATGATTCATGAATCAGTTATCTACATTGACATATGCTTCAATTGATGTATTCAAACAGTGATTCATGCAAATTAGGTTCAACTATGAGAAATTTTGTGTTCTATTTTGGTTTCTAGTCCAAAATCACAAACCTAGGGTTTCATAATTGTAATTAATCATCAAATACATAGTATAATGGCGAGAATCGATGAAATTAAGCAACTAATCGATTAAATGAGTCAATTACTGAGTCGAAATTTACCGTCGCCGGAGATGTGGTGGTCAGGTGGCAGAGTTCCAGCAACAGAAGTGGCCGGAAAACACATGCTACTACGGCGAACAGTGATGCAATTTGGACCTATCGATTACTAATTTGTAACAAGATTACGAGATTTCCAGACTTTTGTGCCGGGTGAAACGGATGAACCAAGGCTACATGAATACATGATGCATAGGATTAATTTTTTCTATATGCGTGTATCAACTTTTTCTATACTTTTTTATTTTTTATATGTATTAAAAAGATAAAAGCAACAAGTAATGTTTACGATTTTTTTTATTATTTTTGTTTCAGCAAAATTAGTGACATTAAAACTATGTGCCACTAAAAACTTGTGTTAACCAAAGATGGCATACACAAAGTGTCATTAAAAATCTAAATAAGTGACACAAAAACTAAATGTTATTAAAAACGAGTGACATTAGATTTTTAGTGACATATGCAAAGTGCCACTAAAATCATAGATTAGTGGCATTAAAACTAATTGTCACTAAACAATGTGTTAATAGAAAAGATGGCATACAAAAAGTGCCATTAAAAACTAAATTAGTGACACAAAAGCAAAATGTCATTAAAAGTGTGTGCCACTAAATGACAATTTTCTTGTAGTGCTAGAAATCAAATCCATTCAATTGTTTGTTGTTGATTCCAATTAAGTTAGGGTTAAGGATTGTTGCTTAAAAATGAGTATAACAATGTTTGATTACCGTAATAGATGACGAATTGAGGGTGTACGATGAGATGGTTCCGAGGCTCAAGATTTATATCAAAATTGATATTAACAAACTTGTATATTGTAATTAGGTTAGGGTTTTGATTCGCGAGGTTGAGGTGAGTGTGTGTGCAGTTTTAATTGTATCCTAGACATGTATATATAGGGATTTAGAGAGGGTTTGGCCGCAGCTTGATTAGGCTGTGATTAGCTGTCAATTGGTAATCATTAACCATGTTTAGGGTGTCGGTGAACACGTTTTTTAGTTAGGAATTGATTGGTTACATCATTTCGTCAATTAATCCGAGAATTAGGGGTTGCAACTCAGGAAAGAAGGGGTGTCGGTGGCGGGTCAACGGGGAAGGGAAGAGAGGAGGGAAGATTGAATAATTTTGCAATTAGGTCCCTGTTCTATGGATGTGGGTGCAAAAATGGTTAAAGCTAAGTTAATGGACTTGTTGTGCACATTAGTAATAGTTGTATATAATTAAAAAGATAATTAAATAAATACATAAATAAATAAAGATTAAATATCAAACAAAATGCGATTTTTTATTGAAAATTTTTCGAATACGAACCCGGGTGTGGATCGAGTTGGGTCACGATTAGAATAAAAAAGAACGAAAAACAACGGAATGTTACAAAACATGCTCTACAACGACATACAGTTTCATCTAATTAAGCAAAATAAGATTTCAAATATGTCATATGATGTGATTTCTCGCCTCGTTTTCGAGGTACCACATGCCATCTTCCAATACCACTTTGAATGCCTCTTTTCTTTTATATTTTTAAAATAATTTATTAGGTACAAGTTCATCCTCCTTGGTAAGATTTAGTATAGTCCGGCCATTTTTTTTTCTCTAGACATATCAAAGTGTAGTGACCCATCTTGTCACACCGAAAACATTGAACTCGAAAATAGTCTCTTTTTACATGAATCACCATATCTGTTCACGATCTTGAGTATTCGTTCCACTCTTTCCTTTCCCTATGAACTTTCCACCTTTGGAATTATTTGAAATAACTGTTTTGTCAAATAGGAGTTTTCCGTGATTATTCGACTTGTCATTAACATGTTTAACACGATCCTCGTTGGCATTGAGTCTTCCTAAGGCTTATTCGAAATTGAGGGTTTTCAAGTCAATAACTCTTTCTAAAAAGACAACTATATTTTTAGAACTCTTAGCCATGTTAGTAAAAAAAATTTCACTTGTCGGGATTCTTTGATTGTCGCACCAACTGAGCCGAACTTTGGGATTATACCAGATTGTCTCTCTACAAAAATCATCAATCAAATTGGTGTCCATCTTAATAGCCTCAAACTCGGTAATCATGGTTTGTAGGAGAGCATCCTTAACCCTCTCCACTCCTACATTACGGGTGTAAGGGTGTTGGCGCTCTCCAAATTTCCTTAACAGTATCGTACAGGGATACTTGGATGATTTGTTCTTCGGGAATAGATTGCAACAAATATGCAATCGCATCTCTATTCTGCACTTCATCTACATCAACTCTAGATGCTTGCTCAACGAATTGCCCAAACCATAGGTTACGGGTTGGGAAATCGACTTTGATCTGAATCTACCACGTGGTGTAGTTGTTCTTTCTCACACCCCGACTTAGGGCATAGGCGTATGACCAATAGTTGGTACCTGTTTTGTAAATATATCAGAGTTGCGGTTTGATTTAGCAGAAGTCTTTTAATATAAAATATTCATTTATAAAATGTTGGATTAAAATATCCTTTAAATGTTTACAAAACATTTTTGAGAAAATAAATTCTTTTCAACAGAAGTCTTAAATATAATATTATTATAATTGAAAACTCGGGTTTAAATACCTGTTTGATATTTCAAATACATTTCCTTAGAAAACATAATTCTTTATCATATTTTAATATAAAATATCTGAGCCATCAGATAGCATCTAATTACTAATTCTCCAAGGTGTCCCGAGTTATTTTATCGGTCATCTTAAATACTCGTCATTGATGTCGGCTGTGTTTCCATAGGCGAGCACGCGTATGGCCGACGTAACCTTCTAAATAGCCGTGAATCCTAGAGTCCCTCGATCGTCCGGTTTTTGCTTAAAGTAATAAAGCTCACGCTCCGAATCATTGGTGATGCGCATTAATAAATTTTAGACATCCGAAAGCGACGCCTAAAAGACTTCAAGTTCTTGTATCTCGGCGAGTCATTGAAGTAATCCGCCATCAACCAGTTGTTGGCTTTGATACGGTCTCGTTCGATATATGCTCTTTTTGAAACGGGGGGGGGGGGGGGTGTGGAGGAGAGCTAATAGAATTCATATAAGTTTCCGCAAGCACAATTGCACTCGTAACCGCCTCTTCCCCCGTGTCGTCTTCGGCTTGTCGGTCGGCCCCGAAAAATTGATTATATATAGAAGTAGGAGAATTCATTTAGGGTTTATAGGGAATTTGGTGTGAGTAAATATAGAGTAGAAAGAAAGATTTATAAATTTGGTTAGTGTTGATTGGGGATGAAGTTGTTTATAAATAAAACAATTTGTTAACAACGAATATATGACCGTTACATGGAACAACGGTTTTTTTTTAAATTTCATCCATTCTAGCGTTGTACACAAAACGCTAAACCAAATCAAACACCCCAAAATGCCTTGAGGGGGGGGGGGGGGTGCCCCTGGGCGTTATGGGCCAAAACGCCCACATCACGCCACCGCTACGGGTGGTTTTAGCCAAATCTTTCAGCTGCTGGAAATAATCTTCCAATGACGAACACACGTCGAGAGTGAAATTGGTGAACTTGTGTTCAAGGAGTTGTGCCCGGCCTGCCCTATTGGTGAGAAATATGTCCTAGGGAATTTATTCCATGCCTTTTGAGCGATTGAATCGGCTTCAAGAACCTGGAGCAAGATTTTCATAGAGATGTTCCGGAAAATCCATTAATTGTAGAATAATGGCATCGATCTCGGCCCAAAATTTGTAAGTCTCATCGGTTTTGGGCCGGAGGCGGGGTCTCATTGATGTGATTTGTGATTTTGTAACCCTTGGCATGGTGACTAAGTGATTTCTTCGTCATCCATGATCCGGATTTTTTGTTGTATATTTGTAACAGAATAAATAGGCTGAAGAGTCTTGGGATCAGGTTTTGGTGGGGTATCTTCGATGTCGCCGGGCATGACGAATCAGTGGCGATAAACAAAAATGACAGAAAAGAAAAATATGGTGGCTAGGATTAGATGAGGCTCGATATATACCATGAAAGTGATCATGATCGTAAACCTATATCACCTTAACTAATATAAAGATGCAACCAAATAATTATATAATAATACATTCTAACAGTGTCTCACGAGAATACATAAATAAATACATAAAAGATAATATGTGAAGTTTTGTTTAACATATGATTTACACAAAGTTCAAGGAGTCGATAGGATTAAGTTGGTTTAAAAGTCTTGTAGTCTTGTATGTTAATCTGGCTTGTTAGTTAGCATGAGGATAACTGATTTTTCATTTATAATGGATTTGTTTTTTTTTCTAAATATGAGTTAAGAACTAATATGCATTCACTGGATATTTTTATAAACCCTGTATATTTCAAGCCCAAACATTCTTGAAGAAACAGTTAAACTTATTTTGATATTTGCATCTTGTTGAATATAAAAGAGAACTGTTATTTATCTACCTAGAGGTCAAACTAATAAATTGTTGTCGGAAGATTTCAAGAATCAAACTGTAAATGTCGCGCAAATAATGTACAAATTAAGGATGAAACTTTTTGAGTGTATAGTTTATTTTACTTCATGGCTTATATAAGAGAGTTGTCTATTAGTTTAGTATTACTAAATTGACATAAGATAGATTTAATTTAGACATTTTGGAGTGTTATATCACAAATCTCCAATTACCCACCCGAGTCTTTGAGGATTTGTCATGTGAGTCTAAAAGGTTAGCAAACCGAGTTAGTTCTTAACATTCTTTAATATGTTTCAGTTAAGTTGCTTGATATATATGTTTAGGGTGTGTTAGCTTTATCGTTTTAGGTTGCGATTAATTTTATCATATTTTGCCCCCAATGAAAAAAATCCTGGAGCCGTTACTGATAGATGGTTACTTTAAAGCTGCGGTCTTGTGTTCTTGGATCCATACGAGATTAACAAACTGACAACCAACTTCACAAACCACTTTTATAATAAAGCCAAAAATTTGAATATTATTATAAAGTAAATTGTGATGTATAATGTTTAATTTACTATAATTACATCATGGTAAATTATATGTATTGGGTGACGGAACCAAACCCATTTATGAAACACCAAACCAAGGAAATCCAGACATGGAATGGCTGACGCCCCTATGCGTTGCATTTGGCTGAGGTCTTGGTTAAGTTTAAGTCCCACATGAAACATGCTTATGAGTTTACGCATAAAAACGTATACATAACATCTCAATTCAATCGATGCCTAGATTAGAACTATGTCACATGATTTGCCAACTTAAAAAAGGGACCTGATTAGTAATGTAAGGGTCTTAATTATAATAATAGACGTTGACTGTTCTTAGGGTTACCACCTACTATTCAAATAAATTTTTAAATTTAGGGAGGAGTTCAACATAACAAAATATATATAACTCAAATTAAAATGACAATTACATATTTTTCTAAGGTTATCTTTGACGCATACAATGACAATTAAAAATCCTGGCTGTGGTAACTATGAAAATTAACGAATGATTACATAATTGTTTTATAGTTTTTTATATAACAATTAATGATTGAACACCTTTTTTTTTTCCTTTTTAATTATATGACTTTGTTTTGGTTAGCTATAGGAGGCATCATCTAACCAACTTGCCTATTAAAGGGATGCCAAACCACAACATGCCAAATATCATTCCGGTAGCCAACGTGCTTTTCCTCTCAGGCGTCAATTCTCATGACGAGCTTCCACCATGCCCCCCTCTTGACAGGTAGGGCCCACTTCAAACTCACCGATCATATGCAACACAAATCACACATGTATTTCCTTTATATTTCTTTATCATTTATTTAAATATTAGTTAAACCAACTTAATCCATAACACACTGGTCTATATGCGGTGACGTGGCGATCACAATATTAAAGAGAATATTATTGAAAATAATATGCATGTAAATTAGCAGTTTCCTTTCTTATATTATGTGTATTTTTAGATAGGATTTGTGATGATTATTGACCACCGTATTATTTGCCTTGACTCTCTCAATCATCGTTCAAGGTTGTTGTAATTTGGCTTATTAAGCTATTGTAAATTGTGAATACAATATACTCTTAATCATTCAATCAATCTCTCATATGGTATCACAGCCTAAACACTCAAAAGAGTAATCCCGATCCTTGTCTTCCAATCTTTTTTTTCTTTTCTTCCAATTACCATGGTTCCATCCACAGTTGTACAAATCACTGCCTCTACCCACTTCGATGTTACTCTCACAAATGATAACTTCTCAGTTTGGCGTAAACATGTCTTCTCCACACTCATCGGCCTAGATCTGGTTCACTTTCTTACTAGAGACATACCGGCTCCTGCAAAGTTTCTTGATACAGAACAAAAAAAGCCCAACCCTGATTTTCATACATGGTTCCGACAAGATCAGGCCATCTGGCCGCCCTACTTGGCAGCTGCTCACCGACCATTCAGACCATGATCGCTTCTGCTGAAACCTCCCAACAGGCTTGGGAACTGCTCCTTACGAGCTATGCAAATACATCTCGATCCAAAGTTATTTCCTTAAAATCCAAACTAGCTTCGAACCCGAAAGGAAACCGCAATGTCACCGACTATCTACGTGACATGAAATCGATTGCCGATGAACTCGCTTTGGTGCAAGAACCGGTCAAGGATGAGGATCTAATGGTCCACATTTTATGTCAACTGGGTGATGAATTTAAAAACATGGCAACCTCACTTCGCCTACTCCACTCAAAAATTACCTTCCCGGAATTGTTTGAGAAGCTGGTAGATTATGAACGAGAACTCGTTCCACAACCGCCTACCATCACTACTGCCAACTACACTCACCGTCAATCCCGTTCCAATTTCAGATCTACACCCGATCGTCGTAATAATCAAGGAAACTTCCACAACAAACCTCTCGGCTTCAGTGGTCCAACAGTTCTAATAGTGGTACTCGCGAGACTCGCACTAATGTTTATTGTCAGTTTTGCCATTTTTCATGTCATGAGGCAAAAGAGTGTAGGAAGCTTGCTAAGTTTTTTTCGCGAAAATCAAGTTCAAACAGGAAGTTCCATGAACCCGAACAAGGCCTCACCTACTGCTAATGTTGCAACCTCATCTTACATGTTCGATACCGGTGCCTCAAATCATGTTGATCCGGATCGAACGTCTTTCCACTCCGTCTCCGAATATGCCGGACCCGATGAAATTGTCCTTGGCAATGGTAATACTCTAACCATCACTCACATTGGTCAATCTTATCTTCCAATGTCAAATGGTTCCCTTTCGTTAAAAGACGTTTTATGTGTTCCACATTTCAAAAATAAACTCATATCCGTTGCTAAGTTATGTAAGACTAACCATGTTTCGGTGGAATTTTTTCCCACCCATTTTTTTGTCAAGGATCTTCGCATAGGGGCACGCCTAATGCGGGGAGAGAACCACCTTGACGTCTACTATGCAAATATTCCTTCATCGCCTCAAATAAATGCGGTGTCCACCAAATCACCTCTTGATTGGCACCACAAACTTGGACACCCGTCTACTCGGATTTTCAAGAAAATAACCAAATTCTTAGTTTAAACTTTAATTTTTTCAACTTCCATTGTAATTCGTGTTCCATCAATAAAAGTCATAAAACTCCATTTGGCTCGAATTCGTTTACCACCACCAAACCATTGCAATTAATATATTCAGATGTTTGGGGACCGGTGGAAAAATCCATTGATGGTTTCACTTATTACGTGATCTTTGTCGATTTTCATACTAAGTACACTTGGTTATATCTAATGAAGCATAAATCCGATGTGTCCATTTTATTTCCTCAATTCAAAGTGCTTGTTGAAAAATATTTTCGAACACCCTTGATCTCACTTTTTAGTGATAATGGTGGCGAATATATTAGGTTGACCAAGTATCTTCAATCCCAACGAATTTCTCACTTCACCACCCCACCTCATACACCGGAACAAAATGGTGTTGCCGAACGCCGTCACCGACACATTGTAGAGACCGGCTTATCTCTACTTCACTTTGCAAGGCTTCCACTTACATTTTGGACGCATGCGTTCCAAACCGCAGTTTACCTAATCAATCGTTTACCTACCCCAATTCTTGATTTCAATACTCCGTACACTCTTCTTTACCATAAAAATCCAACTTACACCAAACTCAAACCTTTTGGATGTCTATGCTACCCATGGCTTCGGCCATACGCAAAATCCAAACTTCACCCTCGTTCCGAACGATGCATTTTTTTGGGCTACTCACCCTCCAAATCGGCCTACAAATGTTATGATGCTACAACCCACCGTGTATATCATTCACGCCATGTTGAGTTTGTGGAGACCCAGTTTCCACTTCATAACCAACAAGACTTCAATCTCCCTTCTGTGGATCAGTTTTTAACCATCCCTTCCTCTACATCTACTCCCACAACTCTCTGCCATACTACTTTCCCACACCAAAGACCCCATTCCCGTCATCCTATCCAGCCCATTACTACATCTAAGCCCATTAGCTCACTTGATGCCATACCCACTCACCCTCCCACTCACCCTCCCATGGCCCAATCACCTTCACCATCCTCCTCCTCTTACTCCAGCCCATTATCACAAACCTCCAGTCCACAACACACTCCCATTTCACAAACCGACCCTACTGCCGCACCTATTTCCCCTCAATCATCTCAGCCATCCACTCCATCATCTCCCCCAACGGACCAATCATCAACCAACACCTCGTCTGTTTCTCCCTCACCAAATCACTCAAACACCATCCCTTCAGGTCGTTCTCGTCAACGCAAACCAAACCCAAAATATTTTAACTCCAAGTTTGTTAATACCACCACACTTCATTCGATTCCACCATCAGTTGAACCCACCACCCACACCCAGGCCATGAAAGATCCTGAATGGCGTAAAGCAATGGACATTGAATTCAATGCTCTTCTTAAAAACGCTACGTGGGAACTTGTTCCTCCTTCGCATCACAGTCCAATTGGATGCAAGTGGGTGTTTCATGTAAAGAGACGCCCGGATGGATGTATCGACAAATATAAAGCTCGTCTCGTTGCTAAGGGATTTCTCCAAGAATATGGTAGAGATTATTTTGAAACTTTTAGTCCGGTGACTAAACCCGTAACAATTCGTACAGTTCTTACCATTGCATTATCCCAAAATTGGACTTTACGACAACTCGATGTCAATAATGCCTTTTTACATGGCACTTTGGATGAAGAGGTGTACATGTCCCAACCACCCGGATATGTCCACCCGGATTTCCCAACTATATTTGTCGTCTTAGAAAGTCTCTTTATGGTCTCAAACAAGCACCTCGTGCTTGGTATTTGGAACTTACTAAGTTCCTTTTACAAATTGGGTTTAAAAAGTCTTTGGCCGATCCATCCTTGTTCATCTATAATCACGGGGGCATTGTTTGCTATTTCCTAGTCTATGTTGATGATATTGTCATCACTGGAAATACAAATTCTTTTGTCACCCAAGTCATTAGTGCATTATCTAACAAGTTCTCCATCAAAGATCTTGGTATGTTGCATCACTTTCTTGGGATAGAAGTCATTCCCACTGTTAATGGCCTCTTTTTATCTCAACATGCTCATATTCAGAATTTGCTAACAAAGTTCCGAATGAATGGTGCGAAATCCGTGGCCACACCACTTAGCTCCACCGAGACACTAGCTCTTGTAGACGGCTCGTCAAAAATTGATCCTACACCATATCGACAACTTGTAGGTTCTCTTCAATACCTTGCGTTTACAAGACCCGACGTGTCTTTCGCTGTTAACAGGCTATCACAATACATGCATGCTCCCACCGAACTTCATTGGCAAGCATTAAAACGAGTCCTTCGGTATCTCAAAGGTACAATCCATCATGGCTTGTTTCTGAACCGTGGCTCTCGGCTTGATCTTCAGGCCTTCACCGACTCTGATTGGGGTGGTATCGCAGATGGGGGGAGATCCACTACTGCATACATCATCTATCTAGGGTCAAACATCATCTCATGGCGTTCATCACGCCAAAAGTCTGTCTCTCGTTCCTCCACCGAAGCCGAGTATAAGGCATTAGCAAATGGTGCGGCTGAACTATCTTGGGTCCAAAACCTACTGTTGGAACTTGGTTTCTCTATGCCTAATCACCTACACTTTTTTGTGACAATGCGGGGGCTACATATTTGTGTGCAAATCCGGTCTACCATTCGCGTATGAAACATGTGGCACTAGACTATCATTTTGTTCGCGAGAAAATTGCAAATGGATCATTACGTGTCCAACACATCCACTCTGAAGATCAACTAGCCGATGTCCTAACAAAACCTCTAGGTCGTGGCCCGTTTCTTCGTTTAAGATCCAAGATTGGAGTATCCGATGGCTCCTCCATCTTGCGAGGGCATATTAAAGAGAATATTATTGAAAATAATATGCATGTAAATTAGCAGTTTCCTTTCTTATATTATGTGTATTTTTAGATAGGATTTGTGATGATTATTGACCACCGTATTATTTGCCTTGACTCTCTCAATCATCGGTCAAGGTTGTTGTAATTTGGCTTATTTAAGCTATTGTAAATCGTGAATACAATATACTCTTAATCATTCAATCAATCTCTCATACACAACACACGTTCTAAAAGGCTTGACTTGGTGAAATGGGGAAATGCTCACATGAACACCAGTTTTGGAATAATATGAAAAAAGTCAATGATCTAGAGGAATTGTTTTAAATTAAGTACTTGTAATTTGTTGATGCAGTTCTTTCAAGGAACCTACCACGTTTGAAAACCTTATAAAGAGGAAACACCATCATCGATCATTCGATGTCAACTCTCGCTTCTCTCTCTAATATCCACCATGACCCAAATGAATACCTTTGTTACCATTTTCTTATTGACACTTGTAGTGCAAACACAATCCCATCAATTTTCAAAAAAGCTTTCAGCAAAATCATTGGGTTTAAAGAAAGAAAAACTAACTCACCTTCACTTTTACTTTCATGACATAATGAGCAGCAGTCAACCTACTGTCGTCCGAGTGGCACAGGCCGCTGTGACCAACACCTCCAAGACCGCGTTTGGAGCGACGGCTATAGTCGATGACCCGTTGACAACGGGCCCTGAGCTAACCTCCAAAATCGTGGGAAGACAACAAGGGATAGCTGCATCTGATGACTTGAATGTCTCAGGGTTTTTAATGGTCTTTAATTATATTTTTACCGACGGTAAATACAATGGTAGTAGTTTGAGTGTCTTAGGGAGGTTTCAAGGGAATTTGGTGGTGTGAGAGATGCCAATCGTGGGAGGGACCGGGCTTTTCCGGTTTGCGCGTGGTTACGTGGTTACGCACTCGTAAAGACTCATTTCTACAATGCTAGCAATGGTGATGGAACCTTTGAGTTCAATGCTTACGTCTTTCACTACTGATTATCGTCTTCCAATGGCGACTGAAAGTTCAATAAGCTTCTTTGTATGTGTTGTTTCTGTATGAGCAAATAATACGTGTATTTTTATTTTTTTTAAATAGCATATCCTTGTTTTCCGGTAATAAAAAAACATTCAAACGATTACAATGTAATGACAAGTAAACGGGCAACAAGTTACGTTGCAACCCTCTTTTGGATATAGCAAACCTAATCTTACTAAAAACAAAGTTTTGATTCTTAGGATGCGAAGAATTACTACGCACAACCCGTTGAACCATGTTCAGAAAGTCCACGGCCTTTGGGGCTAAGAAACCAAATGTATTAAAAGCAAAAGGGATAAACACATGTTGATTATCTAAACAAGTTTACTCGTGTTTAGCAACCTTACCTGATGCCGCCCTCACCACAACCTGACCTGCCACGAACCCGGTGTCCCTAAGCCCAACAAGAGGGGGGCACCCCCGTGAGTCCACACAAGCATGTTTCCCTTTTACCCACCCAAAAATAAGAACATCGATTGGTCGCAATATAGAACTTCCTTCAAGTGAAACAAATACGTGTATTAAAAAGAAACAAATATGCAAGTGATACCCATTTATTATATCTACTTTAATCTGTTAGACTTAATTGGATCGAACAACACGAAAAAAACACATAAATTTGTGTTAGTTTATCACGAAATTTTCAATATTATTAAGAGCGAAAATAACATCATATTGAATAAACCTTACCTCTCTCTTTATACTAACTTTAAACCGTTTCATACTCCAGCTCTAATTATTAACAATAGTCAAACATTAAACTTAATCTCTTAACTCTAATAATTATATCCTAACAATAAATTAATAACGTAATTATATATATATATATATATATTAAAAGAGAACATTGTCAATCAAAAACGTGCATTGTTGGTTGTACTTTCTGTTTTCTTGGTTGTAAAGGGAGTTTAAAGAGCTGTACAGGTTGCTACTAAATTTGTATGTCTTCAGCATGTTACACACGTGGTCTGCCACATATTCTTTCCGACACACACGTATGCAGGCAAACCCCTCTCTGTGTATATTTATTACTTTCAGCAATTGAAGGGTTTCTCTCTCCATCTTCCATCTCTTCCGATCTCTATCTTCATCTCTTTCGATGTCGTCGTTGCCGGCTTCCAAAAGCTTCCATTTTGGAAGCCTAGGTGGCGGAACAAAGATGGTTTTTTTTACTGTCTTCGGGTTCCATTTGGGAGCCCAAATGACGTTGGTAGTGGTCTCGGGTAAGCGGTTGATTGGGATGGTCATTGGTGTCCTTAATTCTGCCCTTTTTTTACTTCGATTGTTTGTTATAAAGGCTAGGTTAATGAACTTGGCTTCATCTAGCCTTCAAAGTTGTCTAGATTCACTTTTCTTTGTGCTATGATGATAAAAAAAATCCGGATTTGCAACAGTGGGGTTTGAGGTTATGATGATTGTCGAGGTCTGAACCTCTTCAGATAGATTGATCGTTTTTACATCTTTGATGCGGTGCTTTGATTACGTGTTGAAATGATGAGACTGTACTTTTTTTGTGGCGGTTTTCGGATGTTTATGTGGTTTCAAACCGATCTAAGCACATTTGATGTGGTTCGTTGCTGCTCCATTCTTGGAGCCCAAATGGTTATAATTGGAAGCTTGGTTGTCCTTTAGTGGTTATAATTGGTCTGCTTATGTTTGTACATTGTGTTTCACCATGACGCTCCGTTATTTGCTTATGTTTGTACGTTGTGTTTCGCTATGACGCTCCGTTATTTGCAACGGTAACATGTGTTGCGACCATAACGAAGATCTTCGCCTTCCTTTTTCACTGTTTAACTTTAAACTGCTTTCATTTTTCAAAGCTATGATGTTCCAGATTGAGAAAGCCATGATGATGAAAATTGATACGTTTGACTCTTGGGTCTTGATAGCATCTATGGTTTCACAACCCTCGCAACGGGGGGGGGGGGGCGAAATACTAGTTTATTATCTAATCTTTATCTTTTATTATTTTATTTGATTCACCATTTCTGATTCTCGGTTTTTTATACTTAACTTCATTATTAATACAATAAATCAAGACTATATTCATGATAATTTTCTTCTAAAAGGATTAATTTAGTATTCCCATGTCACCCCAACCCAAGCGCAGTTTTCTTATAACACCAACCAAAACAAACCTCGATAAGGGTATGTGGAGTACCTTCGGGGTGGGTTCAGGTTGATCTTGGAACCGCCGGGAACACCACCCCGTGTTGGTCTTGGAACTGTCGAAAACACCACCCCGTCTAAACATGTGCTACACTCATTTTTTCACTTTATGTCAAGGTTTTAAAAGTTGTTAGGCGGACCTTAAGTGCTGAATTGAGAAGTTGGATGTACTCAGGGATTACTCGGAAATGCTAAATATACATAAAGAAATTAATTTTTGGATATTATATATGTTAAATATCATAATTTTTACTAATATTTATTAAAAATAAGTGAGTATCCATATAAATAAGAGAAATATATTTTAAAATACTAAATTATTCAAAAATTTTCTAATTATTAATTAAAAAAAGTGATATTATTTTTTTAATATTATAGAACTATGAATTATATTTTGTTTTTAAGTTAAAATCAGCCCAAGACCGACTAGATGTTATTATTGTTGTGGTTGATCAATTTTGATCGATTCTTAGTAACTAGGCGGACGCTAAAGAAAGTCGCCTCAACGCCATACCTTGTAGCGAGTATTCGGGGAGTACTCGGCCTTGTAGACCTACTTTTACGACATCGCATCATGTTCAAATTCAATATTAAAATTCAATCCATCTTCAACTCCTACAAACATACTCTGATTTTAACTACAACAATTTACTAGCCTATGGCGTCATATTCCCAGCGAAACCAAACAAAGCATCTACGAATTCAAATACTCCGGCATGGCGGTGTAAGCTCTGGGTTCGTCTTAATCAACGAGAACAAAAATGGCGATTTGACACAAGGTACAAATTACATCGTGTTTACTAAATGTTTTGATAGAATTTGTGAGATAAATTGATAAAATATATGCCACATGGTTGTTTGTCGGGTGGAAAGAAATACAAGGAAACTTCCAGGAAGGTTAATTAATAATTACAATGAAACCAATTAAAAAACGATAAATATAACATAAGACAATTTTAGTAAAATATAAGTATATAAAATCGTCTGGCATAGATTAAATATATGCCACATGATTGGCATTGTCTAACTTATGAAAGATTAAATATATGGCATTGTCAAAGGGCATGTTTGAGATTCCTTATTTACACTTTTTATACCTTATATAAGTTAAAATCAGCACAAGTTAATTGATTCTTAGTAACTAGAGAACACTAAAGAAACTCGTCTCAACGTCATACCTTGGTAGTGAGTATTTGGGGAATACTCGTCCTTGTAGACCTACTTTTACGACATTAGATTATGCTCAAATTCAATCTTAAAACCCAAACACCCCCTAATTTCATAGATTAAATATATGCCACATGATTGACATTGTCTAACTTATGCCACATGATCACGAGAACCAAAAAAAAAGCGAATCGAATACAATTTTCTAACTTATGAAAGATGTCAACTTTAAAAGAATATATACCCCAAATATAAATTATAAGTCTATGCTTGTTTCAGTTTCTTTAAAAAACATTCTAACTATACCATGATAAATTTAATCCGATTAATCACGTAGTATAAAAAATATGATGTAGGTCCTATAGACGGATCAAACAACAACAACAACTAGTCTACTTGGATCAATCTCAACACTAGCTAACGGAAATCACTAGTGAGGAACCAAGATCTCAAATCTTGTTTGGTTGTTTATTTACCCGAAAGGGAAAGGAAGAGTAGGAGAGGGAGAGAGTTGGTAGATGGATAAGATAATACTTGCAAAAAGGTTATGTTTGCATGAGAGATATACACTATTTATAGTGTATATTCTCACACACCATTCTACCATTATAACGGCCCAATGGGCTTTGTTTACATGGCCTCGGGCCCAAACATACAAAAGAAATAAACCGACAAGCTAACTAATATATACGTTTACAGTATCAGTAAATACAAAAGACTAATATACAAAACGGGACCCTACAATCTCCATATAGTCTTTAGTATTTACTCCGTTAGCTCTCTTCTTTAGTCGAAGCCTTCTTGACAGTCGTATAGTTGATTGTCAATAAGATAGCGTACGAACTTGTTGAACTTCTCAACTGTGTGATTTGTGTTGTCGCGATGGACGTCATCAATAGTTCACAGTGGTGAGTTGTAAGCTTTAACAAGTCTTATTTGCTGAGAGCAACGGGCTCATGCTCATCAAAGAATCGGAGATAGTGTATCTCCTTGCAGTGTATCACCGCTTCGCTAGTTTCACTGCTAAACTCCCAATAAATAAAGTTCTTGAACAAGTTGGGGAGAAATTGTTCGCCATGGTAGATTGGTCTCCCCTCCTTGTGAGTCTTGTACCGTCACATCCTTTTCTTCTTGCCGGTGGCGGGATCGATCTTTGTTGGATGACAAAAGGCCTTACCCTTGTTGAGCTTGAAGTTAGGGTAATCCTTCTTCCACTGCTTGCTCATAAACCTCTTTGTGACATTTGTCAATTCTTATTCGTATTCGTATTCGTATTTGTATTCGTTAAACCAACCCGTTGTGTCATTTCAATAAATTCATATTTGCCGTTTATCATTTAATATTAATTACGATGATTTATAGTTACTATTCGTTTATTGTCTATCTGTGTAGTTTAAATAACGAATCTCCGAGCTATACAAGTTTATTAAATAAACAATCTCCAAACTATACAGGTATAAAACGTAAACAATCCCAAGATAATATAATATACCAAGTTTTGTTTAAGTTATATATAGTTATAAAGTTCAAGGTTTAATATGCAAATAAAGTTTAAAAAAATAAAACATAAGAATATCCAAGGATGAAAGGTTTAAAGTGTAAATTGGATTTAAATTATAATATAATATTAATTATAACCATCCCAGCCGCCCCCACCCCCTTCTCTTCCTCGATTTTCCGGCGGGTCCCTCTGGCAACGAAGAAACTTTTCCGGCGAACATTAAAAACATCCAAAACGCCACCCTTAATCAAATTTTAATGATATAAACCCGTTGCACCATAACTTTAATGATTAATCAAGACCAATTACGCGTAATAACACCCCAACGGCCGGATTCCAACCCGGAACCGCGGGATCATATTAAAATATCAATAACTCGAATTAACCTTCAAACGGTCCAATTTCAACTATAAATAACACCCTAATCTCTTTCTAAATGTGCTACAAACATAGAATTGTAACCACAAACTACCTAATATCACTAATTGTTCATCCAAATTACGTTCTGGACAACTCACCGTTCATCCACTTCCCGACATCGTACAAGGTAATTGTTTGATGGATTTCTATTGTTTTGATCCGTCTAATAAAACCCTAACCTAAATCAATCAAATCTGGAATGGATTAAGATAATTGAAACCCTAGGGTTAGGGTGAAGAAGATGAAGTTGGGTTTCTGTTTATAATTAATTGATTTCCATCTTAAACTATAAAAGTTGTTTGGTCCAGTGATTGTGTATGCTTTGTATGGTCATGGAGACCTGGGTTCGAACGCGGGTCACTGCGGATCCAACTTTTTATTTTTTAAAAACTATTTTTATTAGTTATAAATAAATTAAATATATATTTATAAATCATACAAAATAAATAAAAATTAGTTTATAGTTAAATAAAAGCTGTTTTATTTTCCGTTAGCGTTTTCGTTCAAGAATCAACTTTTACAAACCCGAACCGCTCGTTAAAACTCGTTAAATAATTATATAAAATGATATATATAATGTCGTTGTAACTTCATAAACTCTAAACCGACAAACGCTTATACTAAAATAATAAATACCGGTAACGACAAATCCCGTAAACATTAACATTAATCTTATTAGTAATATTATAATAATAAATCGTTTAAATCCATTAAAATTAAGTATTAATATACTTTAAAATATGTAACAATAACAATATATATATATATAAGAAAACGTATGAACATTAAAACTGACATATTATTCCATAAAACTAGTTCGTAATTCTCTTGTTTTTATTATTTTAACTTGTGAGATTCGATCGTTCGTTTCATATAACGCGCTTATTATATTACTTCCAAGTTAACATCCAACCTCAAAGTTGAGTTTCTCACACCCCATTTTTACCTTTTTAACTATTTTGGGGGTAGCATAGTAGCATATATATCCTATCAACTTTACAATTTCGTTTATTCATTATTACAAACTATAATTCGTTACATGGACTTATGTGTTTATTTGCTTACTTGCTCAAGGATTACGTGCTCATGGTTTCCTCGTTAAGTATGATCATACGCCCCCCTATGCACTCAGGACCTCGATGTTATAAGTGGAATAGGGACCCCCGATCCGAGTACATTTGGCTGTTACCAAATGGAAAAGACATTGCTTGCGCTATTACTACACTAAGTCTCATGGAATTGTATGGTTTTTATGTATTTGTATCAAACTTGTGTGAACTCACCAACTATTCAATTAGTTGACTTTATTTTATATATATATATATATATTACAGGTACCTTCATTAGAGGATGAAATGATGAAGATATTAGAATTTAGGTTACTTCAATAACAAACAAAGAAGACATGTGTTTATTTCTTTCCTTTGTATTTTCTTTATTGAACAACTTGTGAACTTGAGATTTGAATGAATTAATGATATTTTTGTCACGAAATAGTGTCACATGTGTTTTGAGCAATCTGTACGTCACACCGGGCTTATTCCTCTTTCGCCAGGGTGTTACATTGTTAAACCAACCCTTGAGCTGCTTCTCTGTCACATAATGGCCCACAATCTTCCTGAAAAAATTCATGTCGATATGAAAGAGTTTATGCATGTTTGTGATATGCATATATGTGAGATCTCCATTAGCTCGACGGACAACCCACGTCGCTATGCTTGGATTCCATTTGCGGAACACGATCAGTGAGTCATCCAAGTATGGATACAGTCGATTTCTCACGCTAGCTCAGTTAACGACAGTGTGCAGTTTCTTCCTTTTACGCCTTGAAGCTTGAGTTTGAATAGAAGATGCCACCGCAGATTCATCACGAACCATAGTATTCGGGTTCGGAAAATAGTTGATTCCATCATCACCGTCATCATTATTTTAATATTCCACAGCTTCTTGAACAAGTGGGCTGGTATTTGCAAAAGAAGAAATATTAAAGATGGAGGCTATTTCAGCCTCAACAGCAGCGTCAGCGTCCCTCTTTCGTTGAGCCTCATCTGGCGGTCCTTGTTGACTTGCCTTACTTTTACCAGCGGCATCATTACCGCCACTGTCATCATCATCATTACCGCTATCATCACATGGTTCATCGAAGCTATCAAATGGATCTTCATCATCATTGTCATCATCCTTGTCCTCCACATCATCATCATCATCATCAGAGTCACCATCATCCGACTCATCGTCATCCTCATTATCCCCGTCATCACCATCACCTTCTTGAATCAAAGGTCGTTGTACATCTGGAGTAATCACAGAAGTAGCAGGAGCACTCACTTGTGCAACTGGTGTAGTTGCAACAAGTGCAGAAGTCATTGCACTCACCTGCCTAGTAGTAGTGGCAGTAGTAGCAATAATTTCAGTGCTTGTGAGTATTCCAACAACCAATGGCTCCCCCATAGTCGTACTCACACCAGCACCACTTCTACCAGCTTCCTTGATCAGAACACTTGGGATGATTCCATGAAATCTGCCTTGAGCTTTTACCCTCTCGACATCAGCAACAAGTCTGGCAAGAGCAGATCTTATTCTTATGTTAGGCTCAGTCATTTGCTTATTACCTTTTAGGAATCCCCTATAAGTGTCCGTCAGGTGAGTCCTCAGATTTTCAACATCTTCATTAGTCAACCGCATTACCTCCAAAATAACAATGTAATGGTTGTAGGAATCCCCTAGCTGCTCAATCATTGGACACAGCCTCACACTCTCACCCATCAGTGTGTCCACGTCCCTAGAAGAAATGGACCCACCCTTCAAACAGTTGACTCTTGAACTAAGGCCTTCAAACTTGATCATCGCCTTGTCAATAGCTGGGTCTAACTCCCTCCTCAGATTGTTTGCAAAGTTGGAGGAGGAAGGTAGATAAGTTTCTAGACCATAAACTCTTGATTGAGCCGCTCAATCTCATCGTGTTGTTCAGCGTTCCTCAATGAGTTTTGATTGATTAACTATTGTTGACTTGTGACTCTTTTCTGTAAGGTATCATTACACTCTCGTTGGCACACAATCAAAGCTCTATCCAGCTCTCGGTTCTCCTCCAATTAAACCATTTTTAAAGAAAGAGCATCCTGCTGTCTTGTCACATGCTCATTGATAGCTTGTTGATATTTGACGAACTTGATCAACAGAAGCTCTCATTTTGCACGGTTCTCATTTTCTTCCTCAAGTGCTCTAATCCTATCGAGAATAGGATCCCGAAATTTGTCGCTAGACAGGGGTACGACTGCTATGATTGGGCTTTTGATGGTGGAGGGAGGTTTAGTTGAGAAGGTTGATTGTGGAGATGTTTGGATGGGTATGATTGTGGTTTGGGTTGGAACGGATGTATTAATGTCTAAGGGTAGGCTTATAGGTTTGGTAGTGGTTTCTAAGGTTTATGTGGTGGTTTATGAGTGAATGGATGATGTAAAGGTAGAAGTCCAAAAGAATGAACCCCTAATCGGTGAGGTGAATTTGTATGTGGGTGAGGTTAAAAGTGAGGTAATACAAGGTGGTGATAGGGTTTGTTGGATAGGTTCGTTTAAGCTTGGGTGGTTGTGGGAAGGTTTTCTAGAAAGGAGGGCATGGGTTCATCTAACCTAGAAGGTGAGGTTTCCGGTGGTGTAACTGGTTCGTCTCTAAGGCTTCTAGGTTTAGTAGACTTTGATTTTGATTTGGATTTAGATTTGGGTTTGGGTTGGGATTGTGGTTGAGATTGTGGTTGTTATTTGGTTTGGGCTTTGGTGAACTTAATTTGTTTATCTTTAAGTCTTTCTAATGTTTGGGCTAGTTTGGTGGGTGATGCAATGTGAGGGTCAGCTAAGGTGGTGGTTGGTGATGTAATAGGTAGTGTAATGGGTGGTGGTTGTGTGGCAGCTAAGGATTCAGATAACATAGAGGAAATAGAAGGAAATATTACCTTTACGATTGACATCTTTGCAGGAGCTAACTTCTTGGAGCCCTTCACCCGCTTCAAACGTTTTAGAGGGCGCTCGGGCTCCTCTACGTCAGCAGCATGCTCCTCAGCGTGTGTCTTTGATGATTCACCGGTCTTATGTTTCCTTTTGTCATGCAACTTCTTCGTCTGGTGCTCACCTTCAATGTCAGGCTCTACCTCAGTAGCCTCAGGTTCCTCATGTTCTTCCTCCTCCTCAACGTTATCAATATCATGACCATCATCGTCGTCATCATCCACACTATATTTTTCTTCCTCAACCTCAGTCTCGTCACTCTTAGGTTAGATCTCAAAAAATTGACTGAACTTAACCCCAGGATACGGACCCTTGTATTTGTACACACTCCTCCCCCGTCGGTTCAACCGTAGCTTTGAATGCAGTCTGTCTTACCATCTTTGCATGATGAGGCTCAGATGGTTCAAAAACTTCTCCTTCTTCTGGATATACAGGTCTTGGATTGCTGGGTAATAGATCATCCAGAATCAGTTGCATGAAGCGAGGATACATCATCCTTGGCTTCTTGGCAAGCACATTGGATTTCATGTGCTTGAAGAACAACATAGAGTAGTTTTACTTCCTTTGGTGTGTCAAGCATAGCATAATACCCACCCAATCTACACTCAACTTGTCGAACCATCCCTTTTGTGATAAAAGGTGTCACACCCAACCTACGGCGGAACATGCCGGGGCGCGACATTGATTGTATCATAGCTTAGAAGATACTAAGTAAAATACACGTGTCAATATCTAAATTATTCATTCATATATATTAAGATTCAAAAGCAAAAACATTGTCTCAAGAGAAATACCATTACATTTAAATATTCGAAACATAGATAACTTAAAATAAAAGTATTCTTCATTCATCAAGCAACCTAAGGTCTCATCTAACTTCCAATACTTTATTCATCCGATAAAGCTACCTGCGTCATGCGTGAAAATATATATTTTTGTCAACATAAAGTAGTAAACCACAGTTTTTGAGTATATATAATAATAAAAAGGACAATTCCATGCAATAATCGTACATTACTACAACTGGTTAACAATAAATAAAAGTTGTCTCTTCAACCGAATCACATAGATAAGGGTTTACTTCGACGGCGTATGGTCATACTAATGAGGATGAGGATGAGGATGAGGTACCAACCAACATAAAATAAACACATAGTCATATTCGCACATAAAAACTAATCGAGCAATCTAAATTATGCATATAGAGGAATTGCTAGTGAAAACAATAAGTTGATTTTGAATGCATAACGCCCCCAAAATTGTAAAGCGGTAAAAAAGGGGATATGAATTTACTTACCTTAACAAGTGATTAAGTGAGGACGAGATAATAAAAGAAAAGGCTATGATGAAAACGGTCAAGCTCCTCGAGATTTGCCGACAATTAATCCTAGTTGTTAACGATAAAGTGAGTTAAATTTAGTCATAACGAAATATTAAGATTTATGGCGGGTTCCGATGTGGTTAAAAATATTGAAAGTTACATTATCGTTAAAGGTTATTATTATATATGTAAATGTTATTATTATTATTATTATTATTATTTATTTATTTTTGCTTCCCTTATAAAAATAGGTATTTTATAAAGTGATATTGAAGTTGTAAAAGCTAAGACGAAAAGGGAGTCTTTATAATGAACAGAAAAATTTATTAAACGAGTTGTCATCACGCACACACACATACACACATATATATATGTGTGTGTGTGTGTGCGTGCGCGCGTGCGTGTGTGTGTGTGATAACACACACACATAATAATAAGAAGAAGAAGAACATTTACACATATAATAATAACCTTTAACGATAATGTAACTTTCAATATTTTTAACCACATCGTAAACCACCATAACCATAAATCTTAATATTTCGTTATGACTAAATTTAACTCATTTTATTGTTAACAACTAGGATTAATTGTCGGCAAATCTCGAGGAGCCTGATCGTTTTCCATCCTAGCCTTTTCTTTTATTATCTCGTCCTCACTTAATCACTTGTTAAGGTAAGTAAATTCACATCCCCCTTTTTACCGCTTTACAATTTTGGGGGCGTTATGCATTCAAAATCAACTTATTGTTTTCACTAGCAATTCCGCTATATGCATAATTGAAATTGCTCGATTATTTGTTATGTGCGAATATGACTATGTGTTTATTTTATGTTGGTTGGTACCTCATCCTCATCCTCATTAGTATGATCATACGCCGTCGAAGTAAACCCTTATCTATGTGATTCGGTTGAAAAGACAACTTTTATTTATTGTTAACTAGTTGTAGTAATGTACGATTGTTACATGGAATTGTCCTTTTTATTATTATATATACTCAAAAACTGTGGTTTACTTGCTCAACTTTATGTTGACAAAAATATATATTTTCACGTATGACGCGGGTAGCTTTATCGATGAATCAAGTATTGGAAGTTAGATGAGACCTTAGGCTGCTTGATTAATGAAGAACACTTTTATTTTAAGTTATTTATGTTTTGAATATTTAAATGTAACTGTATTTCTCTTGAGGTAATGTTTTTGCTTTTGAATCTTAATATATATGAGTGAATAATTTAGATATTGACACTTGTATTTTACTTAGTGTCTTCTAAGCTATGATACCATCAATGTCGCGCCCCAGCATGTTCCACCGTAGGTTGGGGTGTGACAGATTGGTATCACAGCCGAAGGCTATAAGATAGATGGTTAGACGTAATGACCTAGTAGCATGCTTAGGGTCCCTATACATGTTCCTATACGTGCACCCTACTTGTTTAAATTTTTGTACATAGCTTAGAATATTTATATTGTTCACCATATACAATTGTACACAAAATCACACACCTAATCCGAGGCTATACCTCACTCTCAAAATTGTTTTCAAATCTTTATGACTTTTTTTAAAAAATGGAAAATTCCTTAAGAAATCCCGCCTTTTCACTCCCCTCTCCTTGAGGATGATTCGTGGGACGGATATGTAGTAACTGTAAGAGGGACGCACTTGTTTACCGAACCCTTGACACCAAGGCTTGCGAGCCTAAGGAAGTGTAATGCGTATAAATCTCAATCAACCGCGAGACCCGGTTGCCTTCCTGGAGTGTTCGGTAAGGGTGTGAAACTTATTAAGCCAAAGCATATCACACCAAATGAAATCGAATCTACTACCCTCATTGTATCAAATGTGGTCTTGTGACGATCACACTCTTAAATTTATAACCGAATTCACAGTGATTCGTGGCTAAACTCGGTTTTTCCCGTATTGTGTTTTATTGAACTGATGGATGAAGTATGTAAATACGGGGTGATTCCCGAATTACTTCGACCGTCTACCTCAACACCCCCTCAATTTGATTTTAAATGATTTTATTTAGGTTTTCAATGTTTTTCATTTTGTTGGGAGGATCCATAGTGATTCATGAAGCCCTAACCAACGAATGAACCCATTTATATTTTATGTTATGTTTTCTCAATGTTTAAAATGATAACACTTCTATAATCAAATATTCACAGGTGTTGGAAATTCTTAACCTCAAACACAATCCCAACCTCAAACTACTATTATAATACACGAGTACCAATTTACATCCAATACTTATTTACTGAATCACTTTTGAATCAAGATTTATTGATTCGATCTATTCTTACACTTAGAAATATTTTTCATCCACATAATTAGATACAAATTCCGCATTTATTGAGACTTGACTATCACGAGTCAACCAAACAATTTACACTCTATTATTGTGTTGATTTACATCTATTTATTTTATCACATTACTAAAAAATCAACAACATTATTGCATAATTTAATAATCGAATGGCTCCCTCATACTCATGGTATCACACACATAAACTATTTTCAAGTATTCAACCAGAGATTTTTTTTTTAAATTTGTTAAAACTTATCAATTTATCAAATTTGGATAAAACTCATTCATCCAAAAATCATCCGATTAATTCTCAATATAGACTCTAACTTGTCCTTAAGTTAAGAGTAAACGCTAGCTCAACACATTTCAAAATTCAATTTTTCTTAATAGTTCATTTCTGGTTTACCCAACTCATCAACTCATTTCTTAAAAATCGTGTCATTATTAATCATAAAAGGTTTTAAGCAAGAAATCCTTGTACAAAAAATAATCAACAGTTCCTCTATGGTCACTCGCATAGTAACTTCAATTCAAAATGTTGAAAGCAATCAAACCCAATCTTGTGCGTTAAGCTAATTTTTGAAAATATTGACTCATTTACCCTCTACTTATCCTCACCACCAACATTGGCTAACATCGTTAAGCTATACTATTCATCGACAACCCACCCCAATCTTAGTGTCTTAAACGAGAAGATTTTATGTCAGATTCATCGATATTCTCCTGTTGTATCTACCATCATCCCATTTCATCTTATGTTCTTATAAGATACCTTCACTAAGAAAACCAACGTTTCATCGTCGTTAATCAGATTCGCGCGACCCCCTTATGGCTGCTATGATCACCAAAGAGCTTGCAGCTACTATACAAGAAATCATGACACGAGTTCAGAGCCTCAACTCTAATTGTGCTGCTAAAACATTTGTTCCCGAAAAGACCAAAACCGACTCATCCGCTGACGCTAAAGCTGAACCAAAATCTGCTTCAATTCACAACAACCATAACAACAAGCATAAAGTCAGTCGCCAAAATCATGTTGTTAATCAAACCAACCCTCAACCTTGACAACAACCAAATCGCATTCAAAAAGGAAACCATAAATCGGTACTCACCCGTCATCACCCTGCTCAATCCCTGTGCCAGCTATGCACAAATTTCAATAGCTATGGCCACTTTGCTAGCTTTTTACGTACCCCGCCTAGTGCACGAGCCATCCCACAACAGCTTACCACTCATACTCAAACCGGTGTTCTTGACACCCGCACTTGTTACCATTGTGGAGACCCAAATCAACTCTGTAATATGTGTCCCCAACTTGCTCTTGCTCATTAAGTTCAAACGTATCTACCCCACATCTTTCAAGTTTCTTTAGTCAATCAAGATCCTCATTACCTAACCCACCCCTACCAAATTCCATACCCACAAGCTCAAGTTCACCGATTATACTCTATTGGAGACCCAAATTGCACAACCCCTTCGATTCCAACCTACTTAAGCTATTCCGAGATAACCCACCCCGACTGCTCAAACTTTTATGAATTCAATTTCTCATGATGCTTCACGTCACATCAGCTAAGCTACTCAACAAATCCGAAGACTTGTGTTGTGTCGCTTAGTCGATCTTAGTCATTTTGGTCTTTTCTCAGTTATGAATTAAAACTGCCTGTTTATGACTAATGAACCTTCGCGTATCTTATAAATAAAGTTCCTTTTATTTAAGTATATTGCTTATTAAAGCCTGCGTTTGCCTTATTTTATCATCCTCAATCATCACAACCCTTTTTATTAATCTGGACTACTAATAAGTTATTCCTTTTCAACTTTAAGGACTTATATTTAAATAATGTCTTAGAAACTTCTGTACTTTTTCCTAGTTTATAAATAAACATTTTAAAATTTATGTTCCTTCACAAAATAATGTTTTCCAATGCTTGGTAACCCACACGATGGAGAGAATTATGCGGACCATCCAATGTACAATCGTGTGTCATACTACGCACAATAGTGTGTCATAATCCTAGTCCTCACATGGAAATCATACTACGTACAATCGTGTGTCATAATCCTAGAACCGATGGTAGTTTGGGATAACAGTACAATGTTAAGATGATGAGAACATGGTGGATACGCCGCTGGTACATCTTATATATAAGTGTTCTTATCGGATTGTCATTGGTAGCGTTATTTCTATTACTTTAAGTTCCGGGATATGATAAATATTAGATTTTAAAGTTTTTCCTTCCGTATTACGATTAGTTCTAAATTATTTTAAATCATAAGTAAAAAAATAATAATAATAAATAAATAAATAAATAAAAAGAATTCTTTTACGGTGTAGATATAGTATTCCTTAATTTCGGGACTAGTCGTAAAAGTCACATTAAACCCATTTTGCTCAAATTGTGTCACCATCCAATCCGACCTTCAATACCGCAACGCACAACACGTCTCCGTTACCGAAGGTAACTTATACGACGAGATGTCGTGTGGCGCCGAACTTCAACTTGAAACCAAACGTAACGGTTTACTCTATTACTCGAACAGTTTATAGGTTCTTGATCGTGACGATCTTCGCTTATTCATCCTCGATGAAGCTCATAAGTCACAATACTCTATCCATCCCGGTACAGATAAAATGTATGCCGATCTTCGTTTTGGTGGCCGGGAATGAAGAAAGATATCGCGGTGTATCTATCTAAATGTCTCACTTGTTCCAAGGTTAAAGCCGAGCATCAAAAGTCGTTTGGATTGCTCGAGCAGCCACCGATCTCCGTTACTAAACTCACCAATACTCAAAGCCTCAATGATAGTATTTGGGTAATTGACCAAGTCAGCTCATTTCATATCGTTCCGTGAAAAGGCATCTGTAAGCGAATTAACCTGACTCTATGTCAAGAACATCATTTGCCGGCATGTTCCGCCGTAGGTTGGGGTGTGACAAAAGGAAGTTGGCAACAACGTGAAATAAAAGTTTCCAGTATGAAGGAAGATGCCTCTTCTCACACGTGCTCCACTCTATGCCATACCCCATCTCCCGAAGATACCCAACAATCTCTTCTTTCGAACACTTAGTAGACGGATCACCAGCACCGTCTTTGATCTCCAAGGCTCTTCTAATAACCTCCATTCACTACTACACTTTGGTCTGCCACCTTTGATGTAATAACAGTCCCTTTCTTCTGGCATTCTTCCAAAAATGTTCTACCTGTGGGTCCTGAATCTCCAGTTGGTATATTTGCATACATTAGTGGACATGTTTTAATCCTTGATCATGGAGGTAAACACCTTGTATATCCTCTTCTTTGGAAGTTCTAGGGAACAAAACATGTTATGATGCTGTAAATAAGAAACAAAAGATACATAAGTATTGATCATTTAGTTTAAGAAAATATAAGATTAAATAATATACATATTAACAAAATAAAGGAAAAGAAAATAGAAATAGAAATAAAACAAAAATAGAAATAAAGAAAAAAAAAATAAAACTTAAAAATTTTACATAAAAATTTTTACAAACTTGTTTGAAGATGGCAAGAATATGCCAAGTTCAAGTAATATAATCGAATAGCCTTAAATTAAATTTTAGTTTCTAGTCCCAACTAATATAATCAAATGGATATTCAATTAGAATATTCCATAATTGTTAAGTATGAACTATCCTAATCGAGTCTGAGAGTAATCTAATCTAGTAGTAGACTGATCTAATCGAATGATGATTCAATTAAAAGGTTTACAAGTGGATTAGACTAGGATCAGAAATATTAGAAATCTTTTGAGTAACAATCAATCTAATCGGATTTGAGTTCATTCTAATCGAATCATAAACTAATCTAACTGAATGTCTATTCGATTAGAATGATTTATGAATTGATTAGATTAGAATCAAATTCACTAAAAATTTCTTTTAAGTTTTATCTAATCTAATCGAATTTATGATTCTAGTATAATCGAATCAGAGACTAGTATAATCGAATCGCAGTTCGATTAAAACAGATTCTGAATTCGATTAGGATTCCATTTAAAAGTCAATTCTATTACTTTGTCCTTGGTAAAAAATCCTTAGACCCAAGTCTATTCTAATCGAATCTCTATTCGATTAAAATCCTTTTGACCATAAAATCGATTACTATATTCTTTGAGAGTTTTACAGAGATCTAATTTGTTCTAATCGAACCCTGATTCGAATAGAGTGGTTTATACCATTCGATTGGAATGGTTTTAAACCATTCTAATCGAAAAGTATGTAGATTCGAATAGAATCTAACAAATTATCCAAAATATATGTCTTCGATGAATGGGCAGTTAAGGTATGTCGCCTACAAGGGTGCAGGCTCCGCTTGAAGATTAACCGTCAGATTCTCAACGGGACGAAATATGCGAGGAGCATTAATCAGAATGTCATTGGCTGACTGAACAGAGTCAGGTTGAGTAACCTGATGTTCTTATAGAATTTTTTCATCCCGAAGATGTTCACCATAAGGAACAACAACTGTATTAACCGGAGTTGAAGTAGTGTTGTCAGATTCACCAGCAACAGGTTCGTCAGCAGCAGCAACTTGAACAATTTCATCTGTAGAGGTTAGGGCTGGTCACGAACCGAACCAAACCAAACGCGGACATGCTCATACTTGGTTTGGTTTGAAAGCGAGCCGAACCGAGCGGATTGAATTTAAAGAAACGAGCGATATCTTTATGCTTGAACTTGGTTCGGCTTGAAACCGAGCGGCTTGGTTCAGCTTGATTTCGTACAAAGGTTTTTTTAAAACTTCAAAATATCATTAATTCAAGACTTTCAACTCTAAATTGTTTAAAGTTCCAGCTTTAAAATGTATAAAACTCAAAGTTAACAACAAAACATATATAAAACGAGCGGCTATGGTTTAAATTTGAACTTTGAATTCAACATAAAAGATAGAAATTTTAAAACTTTAAAAAAATAGTATACTTTTGTATATATTCATAAAGTTTATATATAAAACTAATAAATAAAAAATAATTCGAGCAAAACGAACCGAACCAAACCGAGCGAGGCTTTGCTCGTGCTTGGATTGTTTTTAAACCGAACCAAGCCAAACGGCTCACTTCCAAATTGATCCAAAATCAAACGAACAATTTTCGAGCAAACGACAAATGAGCGAAGAGCAGCGAGCATTTTGGACAGACCTAGTAGAGGTAGGCGTGGCAACGGATTCTACCAAACTTGTTGTTGCTTGAACGTTTGTTGCAGGTTCTTTCTGAGCTTGTTCCACATTGTCGGTGGACATGGACAAGTCATCAGAATCAGATGCTTCTTCAATGGAAACTAGATAAGTTGAATTAGCAGATTGAGGGGCATGGTTATTGACAACTTGATTATTATTTTCTGGTAGGGGAACTGCAGGTGGTACAACTCTGTTGGAAGGTCCAGCAGATAGAGTCACGTCAAACAAATTGTTGATTGCAGGTGGTGGGATAGAAATTCCACGGAACTGGTTGAGCAAGTAGTCATAGTCAAACAACCAGTCGGGTTTCTTGTGAGCAATAGTAGCGTTAAGCTCTTGCCAATCAATATTGAAGGATTCCAATATCAGCTTAGTCTTCATATTGTAGACATGATAAGCAGTTTTTTAGGAGCGTATCCAACAAAATATCACTCATCGGTCGTTTCAACAAACTTAGGATCTGGCTGAGCACCTGTATGGAGTAGGGTGCATGGACATCCAAATGTTTTGAAATAGTTGTCTTTCGGCTTTGTCTTGTAATTTGTTAATGATCACATGGTTTTGAATGAAGCAGGTAACATTGATAGTTTCACCCCAAAAAGAACAATGGAAGTTTGGAGTCTGACAACATAGCTCTAGCAGCTTCAATTAGTGTTCAGTTGCGACATTCAGCAAACTCCATTTTGTTGTGGAGTATAAGGTGCACCGAATTGGCGATATATTCCATTTGAATTGCATAAATCATCCACCATTTTGTTACAAAACTATGTCCCATTGTCGCTTCTAATACACTTCACCTTTTTGTATGCCTGCCTCTCCACAAGTGTAATGAACTTGATAAAAAACTGAGTAGTTTCATCCTTGTTTCCTAGAAAGAAAGTCCAATTGAAACGAGAATAATCATCAATAATCACAAGACAGTGGGCTTTTCGGCCGACCGCCAATGGATGGATAGGACCAAATAAATCCATATGTAACAGTTGAAGAATGGAGTCTATGGAGTTGGTTGTCTTGGGCTTGTGAGGGAGCCTGTGTTGCTTGCATTTAGAGCATGAAATACATTTTTCAATGCAAGAGAAAGTTTTAGCAGGCAATCCCCTCACATGCTCACCTCTGACTAGTTTGTTTAGGCTTTTAAAGTTTACGTGGCCAAGACGTCTATGCCATAGAGATGAGTCCTTCTCCGAGGCATTATATATTACACATGAAATGGTCCTACGTGAGTAAGAGCTATTCATGTCCAATCTATAAGCATCATTATGACTCGGAGTATGCATCAATATCCATTCCTTTGGGACTTTGAAACATGGTTTTAGAATCAAGCATTCCTTTTTTGTGAATAACGTGCTGGTGATCACAGATTTGTGAGACATTGAGCAGATTGTGATTCAGTTTCTCCACCAAATTGACGTCATCAAATGTTTGAATTCCATTTTACATTTCCCTTTCTTTGTGATGTTTCCTCCACGTCACCAGCAAATGAAATGTGTCCACCATCAAATGGTTTAACGTCGAACAATATGGACTTGTCTCCCGTCATGTGTCGGGTTGCAACCACTGTTTAGGTACCAAATACTATTGACAGACCTTCTTAACTGACCCTACACACATTAACAGTTTAATTAGACATGGGTTCTCGAGACTTGGTAGTCTAGGGAAAATCAACCACAAAGTTATCAAATTTTATTTTCTTGTCACGAGTTATGAAGTTTTTGTATGTGTCTGAATCAGAAGAACAGTCCTTAGGAACCCAAGAAAATGCAAGTTTTAGAAAACTTTCTGAACAGTCTTCTTCTTGGTTTTTAAAACAAAAATTCTCATATTTTTCGATCTTTAGATTTCTTTTCTTGTTTCTTTGGTTAGTCCTTTAATCATTCAGTCTTAGAACTCCTTTTTGCCCTTTCCTTTTTGGTTATCCAAAAAGGTGGTTTACTTGTTTTTCTGGTTTTGGATCTCACATCCATTTCACTGGCAGAACTATCCGATTGATCAGTTCTTGTTCTTTGGCTTGGTGTAGCTTTAGAACGGAACTGATTAAACTGATTATTCGCTTCTTTTTGCTTTCTATGCCAATTCTTGCAATGTATTGCAAGGTGAGATGGATTACCACAAACAAAACAACATTTTCTTCTAGTATCCCTATAGAACTCATCGGAACTATGCTATGCATGTTGTGGTGAATTAGGTGATGCTTGAAAAGGAACGTAGAGGTTATCCGATCTGTAACCTCGATCATCAAAAACATTTGAATAGAATGAATTAACATAATCGTGTTGATGAAAACCATAGTAGTTGTTATCAAAGTAATTGTATGATTGAGGATGGCTATATTGATTAGTTGATTGAAAAAAAAAAGAGTTTTTGTGAGGTGGGATATATTTACTAAATGTGCTATCCATTTTACTTTCAAAAATATTTCTTTTATTATGTTCCTCAATTTTACAATCTTTTGATGAACAACTAGGCATGTTTGTTTCATCAAACCCATTTTCTTGCACATTTCTATTGCTAAAAGTTTCATCATACACTGTTTCATAATCACTATCAGACATAGAAACATCATTTTCATTCAAATCAATTTGAGAAGTGCCAACATTAACACTCTCTCATAGTACATGGTCAACCAAAATATTTTTCAATATTTTATTATTACAAGCAGGGTTAACTAATGATAGTTTTAGATTCACACTTGAATCAGAAAGTGAATTTAAAATCTTTCTCTTCGTAACCCATATCCTTTTCCACACATTTAATTCCTTCTACAAAACCTGCCGAAGAAGATGAACGAACTACCATTAGGACTAACTAACGGAAGAATGGGATAAACAATTTTGGAGACAGGAGGAGCAGATGTCTTTGGTTTTGGAACATGACAAATACCATAGACCATTTCATCTTCTGGTGGGGTATTGAAACCAAAGTGAGGTAGGCTAGTATAATTCTTATTAAAAGGAGATGGAACAGTTGTATTATCATGGCCTATACCTATCTTTTGTCTCACCCCAATCTGTGCTCCAATGATTCCATTAAGCTTATCAGAGGCCAACTCAAATCTTTCAATGGCTATTTTTCTTTGAGCCAAATCTATATCTAGCTTCTCAATTTTAGCGTTTAATTCTACAGCGCGTCTTTCATGAAATTCAGCTATTTTATCAGATTGAGAAAGTTTTTCATTAAGTTTAGCCATATCTTTATTGTGAGTTTTAATCCTAGTGGCAAATATCTTTTCAGCTTTCTTGTAATCATTGTTCTGACATCTAAGAACTAGATTTTCATCTATTAATGCAGAGTTATGAGTTCTATAGTTCTTAAGCTTATCAATACAAGCTTGAATGAAAAGTTTATGTACCTTGGGAATGTCTGAGACAGATGGAGGTGTTTCAGCGGCAGGACTTGATGAGGTACTGGCTTTATTTGAAAATGCCATCCCAATGAAGGTCAGAGGATTAATCAGCTCTTCAAATTGGTCATCTTCCCAATCTGGCTTGGTTCCTTCAGCTCTCCTAGTGATCATGGCCTTTGATCTTGACTCGAAGTTCCCTTTTGATGGGTTTCCTTGGCTGATTCTTGGAACTCATGATTTTGAGGAGTAGCTCCGAACAGGCCTTTTATCATTTCTCCTCATACTTTCATTATCAGACATCTCAGTGATTTTGATGTCATTTGCAGCCAAGGATGGATTCATGCATTCACTTGCAAAGTGCCCCATCTCGTTGCAGTTTTAGCATCAAAGCTTGTCTTTATCAAACCCAATTCCATTCTCATCTGAATCTCTAAAGCTGTTCTTGCCATATTTCTTCATGAAATTGGAGGCCCTGTGAACGGCCATGGCCATCGGGTATTTGATGTCCATCGTTTTGAGATCTTTCTTGTTGATCTCGGGAATGTCTCATTGTTGAAATGAAGGAAACATCAGCTTTCCTTGCAGAAACTCCTCATGGCTTGCCATAAAGGCATGAAACAATGCAATGTGAGAGTCATCAACATGAGGAGCTTGAGGAGCAGAGTAGGATGGGCACTTGTGAGTTTCTTGATCCCATGAGCTTTCAATGCTTTCTCAACAGCTTTATCTACTGCAGCCTCAAATGAGCTTGAAATTGATGGTGTTTTAGGTGTTGTAGTGGTCTTGAAGGCTGAGTTTTGAGATGGTTGACTGGTAAACATGTTGACCCCATTTACAACATGAACAGTGGGGTGTGCATGGCTTAGAAAGGTTTTGCTAACTCCGGACCCGGTGGATATCCCAGCATGATTGAGAGAACTGATGTGATTACCCATTCTGAGTTTGTCATCCATCTCAAATTACTTGATGATGGATGTCAAATCAGCAAGAGTAGTTATCTGAAGATTCGTTATTCTCTTGATTGTGATCACGATACTATTCCATGTGTAAGGCAGCGAGTTCAACAACTTGTCATTGATTTCAATCTGGTCATAATCAATTCATGCACTCCTGACTTTGGTAATCAATGTTTCAAATCTATGAATGAGGTTTGTGACCGATTCTCCTTGCACATGATTAGACATATTAAATTCACACTTCAATGTCCCATTTCTGCTGTTTCTCATCTCAATGTTTCCCTCAAACTTACTGACCAAGGCATCCCAAAGGCCTTTGGCAGTGGTGTGGTCTCTCAAGGTTAGAGCAATTTCATGTGAGACGCAAACACTTAGAATACCATATGCTTTATGATCATTACTCATGTAACATCCTACTTTCGGTTATAATTCAAAAGTGTGTCGTGTGTCGGTTTAGATAATACACTATAAGAGAGCGGGCTTGGACTTAAAAGATGGAGTAAAGGATGGAATGGGCCTTAGGTCCACGGGCTTAAGGGAGTATAAATACCCCTTAAACCCTAAACCTTTCCATTTTTATCCATCTCTACACCATAGCCTATACCTTGGAAAACACACACAAACACCATCCTATATCCCGAGCCAAGATCCAAAGGTGGAACCCGTACCCGTTGGTGCTAGAACGTTGTGATGAACCAAAACAACTTCAAGGCTAGACCGTTTTCGTAAACCGACTCGTTTAAGGTACGTTTATAGCGAGAACTTGTTCACTTAGGTTCGGATTCGTTTAGATATCATATATCTATTTGAGTATGGTAAAAACGAATCTAACGCAACAAATCTTACTAAAATTCGTTAACATATGTTAGGTTGATTAATCAACAAATGAACCGTATGCCTATATCGATCAATCGCACCTTTAAAACCCGATGATTGAATGAATAGATGGTTAGGGTTTATAGTCGATATGATTCCGAGTTCAGTGATACCAAAATTGTGTTGTTTCGTTCAGAATTGAAGGTTTATTGCAGATCTGGTGCATGCTGACCATTTCGTGTTCTTGGCAATTTTGACTTTGACATCTGAGTCAAAGTTTTGGTTAAGATCTGATGGCCATCCGTTATGATTAAGATATCGAATCAGGTCAATTCGTTACTCACTCAATTCTTTATGATTAAGATAACAAATAAGGTCAATTCGTTACTCACCCATTCGCTATGTTCAGATAACGAATCAGGCTATTCTAATAACAAATTAGGTCAATTCGTTACTCACCCATTCGCAATGTTAAGATAACGAATCAACTCGAACCCAGTCAGGGGCTCTGCCCCTTGGACCCTGCTTGGGGCAACCGCTCCTAGACCCCGCTGCCATGGACGCTGCCCCCGGACCCCCGTTCGTCGAGGGTTATAATTAAACTAGAAACGCGACATGGGTAGTGATAATTAATTGATACGTGTAATTGTTATACAGTTAGTCGCGCACAACTAAAGAAAGAAAAACCATAAACGGTGAACGTAACCGCATTAAGGTGAGTTTCTAGCCCCATTCCTTGTTATGTTTTTGGGGCTGTGTGCATACTCGATGTGATTAGTTAATGCACTTACCTTAAGTGGTAAGTGTATGTCTTATATGATTTATGTATGAATGAATGCTTGACGATGCATGAACGATCTTCGGATATTGCATGTACCGTCAAGGGATAGTTTAAAGATATGATTGATATATATATATATATATATATATATGATGTATAAATGATGCATGAACGTATGGAAGTTATAATTATGAATTTATAGAAAGGTATGGAAGGTATGGTTAGAAAGGGAACAGACCCTAATAATATCTGCGAATGTAGGGAACGAACCCTAACAATATCTGCGAATGTAGGGAACGGACCCTAAAAATATCCGCGAATGTAGGGAACGGACCCTAATAAATGTAGGGAACGAACCCTAATGATATCCGTGAATGTAGGGAATAGACCTAATAATATATGTGAAGGTTATAGGACAAGGTATATGTATATATGCATGTATAAAAAAAAGAATGAAAGTATGATTGTATGAATGTATGAAGAAAGGTAAAGAACTATGTATGTATATGTACCTTCGGGTGCGTATATAAGTAAGTGTATGGATGTATTGTATGTTGTATGATTAACTAGAACTCACTCAGCGTAGCTGACTTTTAGTATGCACACAGGTGAGTAGAATGAGACAGCTAGCTTGAGTGGGACACATGGCGGAAGAATAAGAGGCTCGCATCTGAAGACTCAAGATGTTTTTATGATTAATGTTTTATAATTAAAAGACAAGGATGTTTCATTAAGACAAGTTTATGAATTGTTATGAATGTTTAATGAAAGCTTTATATTTCGTGTAAAGTTTTAATTAACTCTGATATTTAGAACTGTGTTTGTGAGTAAATCCAACGTCCAAAGTAGGGCACAGGTAAAGGGGCCTTACAACTCAACATCTTCCTATCATCATCATCATAAGAGATCACGGGCTTAGGAACTTGACCATCAGCAGTGTTAGTCATGGGAATATATTAACCAGTCTCAATGGGTCTAAGAAGTCCATAATTTGTGATTCTAATGTAGTACTTAAAACGCCATTTGAATTCCTCAAAATCATTGTCCCATTTGAGTAGCTTGGGAGGCTTACTCGTAGATCCAGCCTCATTTTCAAAGATCATATAGTTCCTAACAACTTCAAAGATCATATAGTCGTCATGGCTTAAACAAATTCCAAGATCAAAACCGTCCAAACAGATTCTGTGAAAAAGTTAAAAGTAATATAATATAATATAATATCCAATGGCAAAGTAATATAATATCCATGTAATCAAATCGAATAGAAACTAATCTAATCAAATTAAGAACTAGTGTAATCGAATAGAATTCGATTAGATTGATTTGTGAAATCCTAGAATAACTTTTTAGGATTCGATTAGAATACTTTGAGTATTCGATTAGAATTCTTTAGAGATTCGATTAGACTTCTTTGAGACTCAATTAGGTTACTTTAGAAATTCGATTAGGGAACTTTCAAATTCGATTAGATTACTTTTGGAAAGTACAAATTGTACTTTCTTGACTTCTTTTAACCTTTTTCTTTTTAGATAAATTACATCCATCACTTCCACACTTTCGGATCTAGGAAACGTCCATTTAGAGATCTTTTCACACTCATAACTTGTAAAATAACCACTTTTACACCCAAGAACACACAAACAACCACTTTTATCAAACCAGTAGCTATGAACACTTGTACTATTATGCTTGTAACTACACTTTTCTTCAACTTTGTGAACCCGTAACCCATTTAAACACTTGAAAACCCGTCTTTTTCACCCAAACAAGACCAAAATTCAAGGTTGTGACCCAAGATTCTCAACTAGTATAGCCCCAAATCTCTGATACCAATTGTAGGTCCTATGGACGGATCAAACAACAACAACTAGTTTACTTGGATCATTCTCAACACTAGCCAGCGGAAATCACTAGTGTGGAACCGAGATCTCGGATCTTGTTTGGTTGTTTATTACCCGAAAGGGAGTTGAAGAGTAGGAGAATGAGAGAGTTGGTAGATGGATAAGATAATACTTGCAAAAAGGTTATGTTGGCATGAGAGACATATACTATTTAAAGTGTATGTTCTCATGCACCATTCTATCATTATAATAGCCCAATAGGCTTTGTAACATGGCCTTGGGTACAAACAATAAAAGGAAATAAACCAACAAGCTAATTATTATAAGTATGAGTAAATACCAAAGACTAATATACAAAATGAAACCCTACCTATGATATATTCGTGTGTGTGTGTTTTTCTTTATCGTTATTTCCCCTAAACTTGCAGGCTAGCTTGCAAATGTTTAAAGGATTTTTTTCTTTTTTTTTACATTTTGGTGACAACGGGCAAAATTCACATGGTCACGAGTTTTGGAATAATATGTAAAATGTCAACGATTTAAAGGAATTATTTTAAATGTAGTGGAGGCACGTTGGTATGTATTTATAAACATGATCATGTAATTTAATTAACTGGTTGTTGATGCAGTTCTTTCATATGCCTATCTTTTTTTTTTCAATAGCATTTGGGCCTAACCCTATACCTGAGGGTTTTTTAGATGAGGTGTCAATCGTTAATGTTGATTTTGATGCTCTCAAATGTGGCTTACTCATGAGCACCATCAATGAGGAAACCTCCTATTATAGAGAAACACACTTAAGTTAGGTTTTAAAACTAAAACCATAAAATTCCAAACATTAACTATCATATATATATATATATATATATATATATATAGAAAAGAGTTCAAATAAAAAACAAGTTTTTTGTAAGAAGTGTGAGAAGAGCTTTAAAATAAAACAAATCACCTAAATATGACACTATACAATATAAATATGAAACAATACAATTATTTAGAAACTACCAATCTCAACCACTAGATCATAGATCCAAGGGCCTAGATCTATTCTTAATCTTCTCACAAAAATATTGTTTTTTACAATAACCCTACCATATATATATATATATATATATATATATATATATATATATAATCATAAAACAAAAAATAACAAAAATTTTAAAAAAGTAAAAAAACCAAAATTCTTATATTTCATTCCGGTTTCACAAAAAAATAAAAAGAAATTTAAAAAAAACTTTGTATTATGCACATGTGTATAATTTCATTTAATATCTAATTACGTAATGTACACATATGTACATTATCATATACCTTAAATTGTACATATGTATAAAAACATGTATAGAATTTAAAAAATAAGTATTATACATATGTGTATAATTTTGTTAAACCGATATTTCTTAAATTTTTTTTTATTTTTTTATAAAACCGAGATGAAAAATAAAATTTTTTTGTTTTTTACCTTTTTTATTTTCGAGTTTTTTTTTTGTTTTATAATTTTTTTATTTTTTTTTTGTTAAAAAGAGTGTTTTTTGTGGTCTAAAATGATTCTCAAAGTTCTCAGTTTCAAAATAGTTTTCACATGATCCTAATCCTATATATATATATATATATATATATATATATATATATATATAGGGGAGGGATATTTTGAGAACTTGATGAGTTGTAAAAACTTTAAGAACTCAATTTTGGACTACACATTTAATTAAATGAGTTTGAATATGTGGCTGAGATTAAATTTGATTAAAAAATGAATCAGAAGAGAGAATAAGTATTTTTGATAATTACACAAGTTTAATTTTAGTTACACATGTGTAATAAGTCGATTCGGTGTGTAAAAAATTACTGTAATTTTTTGTACATTATTTACACTTACGTATTATAGATGTGTAAAAAAATTCAAAAAAATTGTTACGTTGAGTTCTTCGAGTTCTTAAAGCTCAAAGCAGTTCTCAAAAGAAATCAATCATATATATATATATATATATATATATATATATATATATATATATATATATATATATATATATATATGGGAGGGTTATCCCAAAAAAAGTAGTTTCCTAGGAAGACTATGAATAAATCATAGCCATTAGATCATGTTAATCAATGATTAAGATTTAAAATTACCAATAACCGACATAGTTTCCTAGAATTGTTCTTTCACCATAATTTATAATGCCAAATGTCAAAAATTTATTGGTTCTTACCATTCTTAGGAAACTCCTTATTCTTATTTGAACACACACACACACACACACACACACATATATATATATATATATATATATAGGAGTGGGTTCATTTCAGAAGTATTTTTAGAGCGAGAAATGAATCCAACCAATCAGATATTTTCTCTTCTTTTATTATTTATTTAATATTTAAGGGCATAATAGTAATTGGGTATTATTTTTTATATATGGTAAAATCTACTTTTCATGGGAGGTTACAAGTAATTAATTTTTAATCAATTTAACTTTTTTTTTCTTTTTTTAAATCGTAGATTATCATTATTTTCATCTAACTACAATTTCATCCCTTTATTCAAATTTTCAGTTTATACCCTAATCATCCTACATTGTTGTATACCCAATTCCATCAAGATTTACTTCCCCGTACTAAGGATTGAATATCTCTATTTTGCTTTATTAAAATCAACCTACATATAATTAGTTTTATTTGCTAAACAGTTCATCTTTTCCTTTTTGTATTTTTTCATTTCTTTCGAGAATTCGTTGTCGATATACTAACTCAAAAAATAGTGAAATCCTTTTCTATATATTACTAATTCAAGTTGTGTGATTTTAAAATGAACTAAATCAGCCATTAATTTAACCGATTCCCCAACCTACACTATTCTAGTTTTCATGTACAGTGTAGAACTTAGTGTATAATTTAGGAATGCCAATTTTCGTAAAAAAACTACTTTGTTAATATAATACACAACCCGTAAATGAATTATGTTGCACGATTTGGTACAATATACCCTCATTCGTAGGTTATCAAGTACAAAATCAAACTAATTACAAACATTAAAAATCCATAAAGTTACAAAAAAAAAAAAAAATTCAACACTTTAAATCCAATACATCACACCAAGAATAAAGAGTTCCAACTTTTCAAAATTCGATAAATGGGTCATATAAGCTTAACTAGTTACTTAGCATGAACATAACAGTAGGGTTCAAAAGTATGTGTCAAAACCACCAAACAAGTATGCCATATTCTGGTTGTTTCTTGATCAACCTAACATTCATTCTGCACCAAGTAACTCGATGATATTGGAATTTTCGTGTTTATGTCTGACAACGGAATCTGGCAAACCTCCATGATAATAGATCTTTTTTTTTATGTTCTATCTACATATGGAGAACCATATGTTCTATCTACATAAGAAAAAAACATATTGTTTAAAAACCAAAATAACTATACGTAACAATCAGATTATATGTAAAGGTAACATGTTTACCATTTTAGAAACTATGACAATGCAAATTAGAATAAAACAATCATCCGCTTCCTTCTCATATTTTAACTAGATCTACGAAACATACACATGGTAAAGGTGGTTATACCACTCATCCATTAGCTCATACAAGCCAACACGCCAACATTTCATATAAATTTCACCAATTAACTTATGTGCACACAAGCGAATCAGGATATAATAATCATTCGCCTCCTCATAATTAACTGCATCTACGTAACATACACCTAGTAAAAGTTGTTATATCACTCGTCCATGAACTCACACACGCCGACGCTTCAACATTTCATATAAAATTCACCAATTACCTTATGAACACACACAAGCCTACACATAAAACATCGCAATAGTTTATAATTTTCTACACAGTTTTAATGTTGGACCTACACAATCCAACATATCCGATGCACATGCAATGCTATCACTACAAATGAAAAGATACCCCTACACACAATGTAACACACTTTTACCAAAATACAGATTCCTACATACATATATACGTAACCTGCACATATCATCATACTTAACAAACTAATCAACAACTAAACATTAAATAGATCATCAAAATATGCCTACACAACTAACATATCCCTACACATATATACTACCTACATTGCTGGCATACCCCTACACTAGGTTGCCCGTCCGCAAAGTCGTCATCAACATCCATTACTGCCATGGGCACCCCATCCCCGCCAGGAGATTCACCTTCATTATCAGGAACTTTGCCTATAATTATATAAAATATAAGTTAACAATCATATAAATATACGCTACTAATAAAAATAGTCGACATGCTTTTCATACGGAATATACTTACCTCTCTAATTCTTCTTAGCGGGTGAGCGTTGTCCTTTCAGCACCTTCGTGGTTGTTGAAATGTTTGCGACATCACCTACACGCACATTTATTGCTTTAATATCAATTCATGATTTTTAAAATACACAACCAACACTGATTAAACACAAAACAAAAAACCTTCAACCATACGTTGAATCTCCTCCTCAGGGTCCACATCAACAGGGTTACCCATATCATTCACAAACTTTGAAAAGCTAGTTCTCATCGCAATCCTTTCGCTTTTCCTCTCTACACAACAGAAACCAAACCTTTATTAAAAAACCTCACCAACCACATTTAAAATCTATTATGTCTATACAAAAAACAAAGAACCACTTAACAAAAACTTACTTGTCGACATAGTAAAACCTGGCTATTTCCGCTTATGACCTGCAACACAAAGCTAACTGTCAATTTCATACTTATCATTTGTTATAACCTACACATAAGTTTGCTACACATACACAATACAACCAAGTCATACACTACCAGTACCTACACACAACACATCATATCACACAACAGTCAAAGTTGCATTAACAGTTTCATCCAAACCCAAATACCATACTACTTTACGCATCTACACAGAACATTCAAATCCACCTACTGATTATGAACATCAGGTTCTCTCAGCTCTACCAAGATGTATCTATACAGTCTGAACCAATTTTACAAACCAACCGACGTACTTATACATACACAAACTTTCCAAATCGACCGACTACGCAACACAACAAACATAACAACACCGTGCACCCATCTCCACATCACCTAATAACTCATACACACAAACATTCAGATTCACAGAACACTTTACGCATCTACACAGAAGACTCGGAACACTCATCTACACACAAAACCTAATAACTCATACACACAAACATTCAGATTCACTGACCACTTTACGCATCTACACAACACACTCAGAACACTCATCCACACACAAAACCTAATAACTCATACACACAAACAATCTACACACCAACAACTAAACCACGGCTATAATTTATGACAATAACTAACTCTACCAGATTATGTGAATGTACACATCCTAACTTTATTTAGTTTCAAAACTACTGAAAATTATTGGACAGAGCCACCATGTAATCATTCAATTAGAAAACCCTAATAATTTGTTAACAAAGCATACATCAAGATCAACCATATTATGATAACATAGCATACACCATCATCAAGGGCATACTCTACATCTAACATAATCGAAACAACAACAGCACAACAACTACACCTACATCTGATGAACATACCTTCGACAACTTTTGAAGCTTTTGACCAAAATAGCAATCAATAAACCCCAATCAGAGTTCAAGAACAAGGGCAAACAAGTGATTATCGCAGCTTGCTTCTTATACTAACCCGATTGGAATCAAAAACTTTAATTCTATCAATTGTGTATCACGATTTGATATCATAGAGGATTTGGTGGCTAGATTAATGTCTAATTTAATGCTTAAAGATACTCTGATTTATGAGATGATTGTGTGCTTCGATTTATGTGTAGCCATAATTTGATTGAACGGTCTCTAATATGTTGAAACTGGGTGGAAAAAATCGCGCCTCGCTTATTGTGTATAGGTTACAGAGTGAAACAAGAGACATTAAAACCTATTCCATTTTAATAGCCACATACATTTTACTAGTATGCCCCCTCTATTAATTAAAATCTGGTTACAAGTTCCTTTTATTTACTAATATGCCATCTTGTAACATCCACCATTGATCTTTGACATCAATGGTTGTGATTTATTTCTCGCACTTCTCATTAAAAGATTACTTCTCGCAAGATCCATACCCTATATATATGTGTGTGTGTGTGTGTGTGTGTTTAAGTTCAAGAGAGAAATGATATTAGTGCGAGAATTGCGAGAAATGAATATGATGCACTAGTTTTATTTTAGGTTTTAAATATTTAAAAATAAATAAAAAAGATGTAAATGCAACAATAAATGCACTATATCTCTCCAATTAATGCAACTAATATAACCATAATAAATCCTTCTCTAATTAATATATTTAACTAATTTAACTATAATAATTTAAAAGATAAAAACACTACTTTAGTTTTATTCACACATTCTTTATTTTATTTAACATAAATACAATTTATTCATATAATACTATTTCTTTATATTAAAAACATAATTTCTACTCAATTTATTAGCATATATCAACGTGTTTTTAACACTAAATATCAAAACATAATATATATTTTTTTCAATTGGTATGCCTATAAAAAATATTTTAATAAATAATAATATTAAAATGTCATACAAATGTGTCCATTAAATGTAAACAATACATATATAACCTACACAAGGTTATATAACCTACACTTATTTTGAGCAATAAAAACGTACAACATACAAAAAGCATACAACTTACATATGTAATTCAACATCAGCAATGATATAAAGTACACAAAGATACACATATCCTACACATGCGTAGGTTATATGTTTTTCGTATGTAGGTTATATGTTTTCTTATTCTTAGAACAAGTGTAAGTTATATATTTTTGTGTAGGTTGTATAATTTTTATTGATATTTAATGCAAACAAGTGTAAGATAGTTTTTTTTATTACTCATCACAATGTAACTACGTGTTGATGGATATTGATATGTTGAGTTTGAAGAAATTGGTTTCGAATAAAAAGAAATCAATATATGAATAAATTGTATTTGTGTAAGATAAAATTTTCGTGTGTAGGTTATATGTTTTCGTGTGCGTGTGTATTTTATTGATGGTGAATTTTGTGTGTAGATTATATGTTTTTCGTGTGTAGGTTATATGTTGTTCTATTCTTAGAACAAGTGTAGATTACACGTTTTTGTGTAGGTTGTATGTTTTTTTGTTGATATCTAATGCAAACACATGTAAAATAGTTTTTTGGTATATATTATTCATTATAATGTAAGTATGTGATAATGGATATTAATATATTGAGTTGGAAGAAATTAGTTTTGGATAGAAAGAAATTTTAATGTATGAATAAATTCTACTTGTGTAGGATAAAAATTCAAGACACAAAAAATAAATTATAAAAATAAATGAGTTCTTAATATTTTTCAATTATAATAATTTAATTAGTTATATTAATTAAGCATATAAGTATTATGGTTTATTAGTTATATTACTTGAAGAAAGAGAATGATTAATACTTTCTTTATTTAGCTTTAAGAATTTAAAACTTAAAACAAAACTAGTGGCTCATATTCATTTATAGCATTTCTTGCAATAATATCATTTCTCTCTTGAACCATCCCATATATATATATATATATATATATATATATATATATTATGTACTCTTATGAGATAATCACATATGTTGAGCATTAAAGGATGGTATATGCAGGGGCGGACCCACATAGTTCCCATCGGGGTCCCGGGACACCAATGTTTTTTAAAAATTACTTAGAGAAGATATATTAAATTTTGTAAGGACCCCATAAAAATTAATACTTGGAACTCATACTATTAAAGCTGAACTAGTCTAGTGGAAAGTCCCATGTTTTTTCTTTGAGAGGTTGCAGGTTCAAGCCTCACCATACCTAGTTTTTGTTGTTTTTTTAATATTCTAGTCAATATTAGTTATTTAGTTAGGGTATTTGTGTTTTTTCTTTAGTTTATCCCATATAACCATTATCACTTTAGTTTATCCCATATAACCATTATCACCATGCAACATATATAATGACAACATGAGTTTTACATATACTTAAATTATTTATCTTGTGTATGTATATTATAATTAATCATTTATTTGTGTAAGAGTTAGTTTTTCATGTCTTGGTTATTCATGTAAGATTATATATATATAGCTTACGCTTATGTTTTTCGGGTATGAATAAAAATGAATTAAAAGTGTATGTTCTATCTAGTTTCTAATCTATATTCTTTCTACTTACTCGTTTCCGATGAAACCATATTTTCGTGTTTTATTATGTTCCTCCTCTCGACCCGACCCGAATAACGACCGACCCAAAAATTTTATAAACCAGAAAAATTGGGACCCCATTAACAAAAAATCCTGGGTCCGCCACTGGATATATGTGTATACGGTTACACTATGAAAATACACATAACCTGTTCATGCCAACATTTCATGGATTAAAAATATTTTACATGATAACGTTGCAAACTTAAATTAAATAAAAGGAATTTTATAATAATTAGCAACGAAAGGGTCACATTATTCATTAACTTAAATGAAGACTATACATGGAGGAATTGTTTTTAAATGCTAAGGACATAACACGTTGGTATGTATATTTATTAATCTATTTATGAATCTATAATATATATATCTATAATATATATAAACGAAGACATAAAAATCCTACGTGTTGTGATGTGGTCGCTCCCCCTTTTTTTAGAGTCACCAGATTTGCTTAATTTTTAAATGGAGGCTTCTCATGCATTTGACCCGAATTCATGGGTATGTGTCATACCAAACCCATATATTCCTTAAACAGGTTATAACATCTCATTAAATTAAAAATTATTCTCCTCAAATTATTGATGTAAAAATCCTATAAAATAGGATATACTAAAAATTAATATCTTATTTATTTTAAAAAGATATATATATATATATATATATATATATATATATATATATATATATTTAAATTAAAAAACCATTTTCATAGTAAAAAAAATAAACAGGTATTGGGTCTCATTAAATCATAAGTATATTAGTAACTTTCATAAATATTATTTATAATTTAAAAAACTAATTTTATAATAAAAAAATGAACGGGTCTTGGGTCTCATCAAAACCATATAGCTTTTAAACCGAGTTATAAAATCTCATTTATTTGTGATACAATTTATCATCAAACCATAAGTATATTATTAACATTCATACAATATAACAATATAAATTCAAAAAATAAATAAATATTAGAACAAACAATATAAAACAACCCCCGTAATACGGGGGATAAAAACTAGTATATATAATAAACGAAGACATAAAAATCTTACGTGTCACGATGTGGTCGTTCCCCCTTTTTTTGGAGTCACCAGATTTGCTTGATTTTTAAAAGGAGGCTTCTCATGCATTTGACCCGAATTCATGGGTATGGGTCTTACCAAATCCTGATATTCCTTAAACGGGTTATAACATCTCATTAAATTAAAAATTATTCTTACCAAATTATTGATGTAAAAATCCTATAAAATAGGATATAATAAAAATTAATATCTTATTTATTTATAAAAAAGATATATATATTATTTAAATTAAAAAACCAGTTTGATAGTAAAAAAAATAAACGGGTCTTGGGTCTCATCAAACCATAAGTATATTATTAACTTTTATAAATATTATTTATAATTAAAAAACCAACTTTATAGTAAAAAAAATAAACGGGTCTTGGGTCTTTTCAAAACCATATAGCTTTTAAACAGGGTTATAATATTTCATTTATTTGTGAAACAATTTATTATTAAACCATAAGTATATTATTAACTATCATACAATATAAATTCAAAAAAATAAATAAATATTAAACTAGTATTAACATATTTAAGATTTTTTCCAAACGGCATTAACATATTTAATAAATTAGTTTGTTAATGCTATTTGAAGAAACGTGGATCGACTCACTGGTAGACGATCTACTTTCCTCGGGTGTGATTATGCTCTTCCACCGATGGATCTCTGGAATCTGGGTTCTTCCACCTACAAAATGAACAGCACCGTAAACTTACCCCTCAGAAAGGGACAGAGGGGTCCTCTTTGGGGGTAACCCTCCGGTGTGAGAATAAGTGTTTGTAGGAGAAGATAATAATATCAGAGTAAGGAAAATGGAGTGTATTGCTTAATAGCTGAATACTCTGTAATTGTCTGTGATTGTGTATGTCTTCCTTGTGGAGTTGATGTGATATTTATAGTGCTAGGGTTTCCAATGATTGGGCTCAGACTCAATTAGGGCCTTGCTGGCCTCCTCCAATTGTTTTGCGCCACGTGTCCTCTGGGACACCTGGTGCTTTTTCATTGGTTATAATCACGTGGTAGCACATGGGTTTTGCTGAGTTGTCCACCTTTCATTGGCAGCTGTCAACATCAGCATATTCTTATTCCTTAAAAAGATACCTTCTGGAAGGTTGTCTGACGTGCACCATCAAGGTTGCCCTAATCCTGATTTGGATAAGGACGAGGTTGATTATGTGCATGTGTGATACGCGCCTATCCTGAGGATGCGCGAGGTCTTCTCTTTATTCTCACGCGCAGATGTTTCATGCGCAGATGTGATATGCACAAGCATGTGATATGCGCCACGCACGGATGCGCCACGCGCAGATGTGATATGCGTGAGCATATGTGACGCGTGAGCATATGTGATGCCTGAGCATGTGATGCCTGAGCATATGTGATATGCGTGAGCATATGTGATATGCGCCATGCGCATAGGTTTTGGCTTTGTGCCTTCTTGATTTCAAGCCTCTTGTCTATATCTTGTGGGTTGACCCGCCTCGCTCGGTGTTGAGGCGGGTACATACCTCTTCAAGCCCCCCCCAGTCTAATGTGTGTCTTGTCTCGCGCGAGCGAGGTAAGATAGATATTAGACTTAATAGGTTGCTCTTTTTAATAGGGTTTGTCTTTTCTTCTTATTACTCATCGTTGAGCGAAATTCTATCCTTTTGGCTGAAAACGAATCTTCCCTGTACGTGGTTGGTTGTTGCTGACATGCGTCAGTGATGGAGACGTGTCAGACCTTTCGTGTGCTCGAGGTGCTACAGTTGCCTTTCATGTCTCCTCACATAGTGTCAGGAACACGTGTCGCGCTCGCGTTGGTCCGTACCTGCGAGTGGTGGCGCTGTGAACTATGGTAGCAGCTGTATCGTTTCTTTTCGTGTCCCCTCACACAGTATCAGGGACACGTGTCGCGCTCGCGTTGGCTTACACCTGCGAGTGGGGGCGCGTGAAGTCCGTTCGGTGCCAAATTTTCTCTCTCCCGGGCCTATAAAAGCAAGCCCTTAGAGCTTTTATTCTTCATCTTCTTTGTTGTTTATTCGAAGCTTTCCTTTCTTTCGTTCTTTTCCGATTACCGTCTTCTGCTTCCAGATCTCTGTTCTTTTAGAGGCATTCTCCGTTCATTTTTACAGTTGTATGTCTGATAGTTCAGACAACACAATCTCCCCTATCCATCGCCGTGTTAAATCCTTAGTAATGTCTACGTTGAAGAAGACCGGCAAGGGGAAGAAGGCTGCTGAGGCCTCATCGGAGGATGTAGGGAAGACCAAGACGGTGAAGAAGTGGGATGAGATCCCCTGCAAACTGAGGCAGGCCGATTTTGACAGCCTTATCGCCTCTCAGGGTTTTCTCCCTGAGTATGGTTGCATGCTGCCGGTGGCCGGGCAAACGGCGGCGGACCCTCCTGCCGGCTTTATATCCCTTTACTGCCATTATTTCACCCACTGCAACCTTCGTCTCCCGATGACCAGGTTTGTAGGTGCGGTGCTTAGGTTTTATGGGATTCATATATCCCAAGTCCATCCGTTTGGACTCGTGCGCATGACTCACTTTGAGTTCATGTGCAAATCTCAGCGCGAGGAGCCCACCCCTCGGCGCTTTCAGTTTTTTTACAAGAAGAAGATCCAAGATTCTTGGTTCTCCTTTATTCCTCGCAGTCAGAAGGTCAAGTGCTGCACTGTTTCATTCAAGAGCCTTCATGACTGGTCTGAGAGATTTTTCTATATAAGGGCTGGTGTGATCCCCATCCGCATGACCATGCGCGAGATCTCTTCTGCGCCTGCGGATGTGGGTGTCCTCAAGAACCCAACTGGCGCTTGGGTAAACAAGTTGACTGCCGAACCATCCCCCGCCAAGAACATTTGCAAGGAGGCGCTGGTGGGGGTTGGCATGAGCAGGAGGTGGGCCGACAGCGCGACTGAGCCCGTTATCCAAGTTGACGGCTTGT